>NC_054539.1:14354884-14654884 GCF_017654505.1 Polyodon spathula | reverse complement strand
ATGTACATTATTACCAAAGCTGGAGCTTATCTGTCCATTTCAAATGCAAGGGAGGACTTTGCTGTCTTGGTTTTAGCAATGCGTAAATCGCGTGTAACAATTTTTTGTTTTGTTTTTTTTGTTCCTGGGTAGTAAGCGTTATTTCCTAATTGCTTATGCCTCAAAAGTATAGAAAATGGCTATTATTCCCCACAAACTTTGCTTTTGTGACCAGGACAGTGATATTTCAAAATATCACTATTTCCAATGGGAAAATGGGAAAATTACAATTATACTGTAAATACAGAGTAGTATTAATACAGTATAATTGTAAATCTCAAAAAACTACTCACTTCTAAATCTTTTGTAGTCATCTTTGTATTACTTTAGTATAAATACATGTTAATTTGGATTCATATGTTGGTTTTTTTCTGACTTTATGTGAATGAAAAGACACACATTTGCCCATTTTCACATTGTAAATAGTGATATTTTGAAATATCACTGTCCTGGTCACAAAAGCAAAGTTTGTGGGGAATAATAGCCATTTTATGTACTTTTGAGGCATAAGCAATTAGGAAATAACACTTACTACCCAGGAACAACAATTGTGTTACATAGTGTAATCCTACTGCAAAGTGTACATTATTTCTGCCCGGTATCACAGTTTTGAGTCCATTTCTAATTTGATTTTAGGGTTGTTTGAGCAGTGGTTTGTTTAGCTTCAATTCTGTTGGGAGCTGGAAATTTGGCTTGCCACTATTACAGGACTGTTAACCGAGTCAGCTGTGAAATTGGGAGTCATGGAACACTTGCCTCGTAAGAAGAGTAATTGTAGTAAAGCAGTACCAATCTGCACTTCTCAGATTGGTGTGCAGCTGGTATATGTCAAAAATATAGATCCACAATTGTGTGCATACTGTGGGCTGAGGAATTTAGATTAGGATAAACCGGGCATATTAATGCCATTTGTGTAGCTGGAGAAACTTCCTCAGTGTCTGACACATGTGCATAAAAGGTCAGATTGGACATTATGTTAGTTTAAACTAATTTCTTTTCACCACATAATTTCTTCTTTCCCAACTTTTTTTTTTAAGTGAGTAGAATACAAATGATGTACGATACGAAACCAGTAAAACAACGAAGGAGCCCTTACAGTTAAGTAAATGCCCATTATAAATTACTTAAAAATATGTTTCTTCATGACATTTCTCAAAGAATCCAAAGACTTTGTTGAAACAGAAAATAGAATTGTGTGGTGGCTCGCCCTAGTTTACCTTTTTTCACTGTTCTGAAATTGTAAAGGTAAGTGTCTGAGCCAATGGCAAAGTCAAGTTCAGCAGTTAGACCAACTGGTTATTGTCAGAGGAAGATTTTTAACAGACAGAAAGTGAAGATCTGTATTGAAAGTAGCTTACCCCAAAGCACATTTTTGCCAGTAACAGCAACTTTTGAACAACTTGAGTAAGTCTGCAAGGAAGAAATATTTGTAATACAAAACAATGCCATATTCACTTTGATCTTTAACAGAATTGATTTGCTGCACAGTTGTTTCCCAGTACGCAGAGTCAATAGGTGTCCTGAAGGAGTGGGACGGAAGTAAGCAGTAGGCAGCACATGTCCTGTTTAAACTTTCATTACATTAGGACAAAATTCTGTGTGTGTTACTTCCTAATGCCCTGCTCGTTTTTCACAAAGCTTCAGGATCTCATTTTCATTTCCTTTCATCAGCCGTGTCTATTAGTTGAACAGGACAGCTGCAGTAATTAACTTTTAAGATATAATCCCCAAGAATTAGTCCCCAAGGATCAGATTAAAATGATTTGTAGTGCAAAATCATTTCCGTTTACTCTTGCATGCTTTTCTGTTTGTTTTTACTCAGCAGATGTTCTACTTCAGAGTTGAAAGGTTGAACTGGTGACTTGCTTTCATCTGGCTTATGCAGGAAAGATTGTGAACTTTTTAAAAGTTGGGAGCGCCAGTACAGCATATATTTGTTTTGTCTTAGTGTCTCTTCTTGAATTATTTTTAGTAGTAGTAGTCATAGTAGCCGTAGCAGTTTTTATGAAACATTCCCCTAATGGGTGATTATATAGTTTATGAGCCAGCGAAGGCTAAGTCAAAACTGATTGACAAAGCATCATTGGTAGATAAATATTTCCAATACTTGGTCACGCTTAACTTTAAGAATACATGAAGGTTATTCAAAGTTCTGAAGATTTGTAATAAGCAAAACATATTTATTACTATAATTTTAACTACAAAAAGGGTGCATGTCATTGTATCAAGTAATTACCGTAAATATGTATTATGAATCCTCTGTCATAGCCATAGCTGTATTGTTATAGTTTGTTATTGTTAATGGCAACATAAATCATTAATAGCATGTTTGCAACATAATTATAAATGTAGAATTAATAACCAAAAATTAATAATGTGACATCACTCTAGGGACAAATTCAGTTCAAACTGTAGTAATGTGATCTAAAATTGTCAGTCGTTGTCACTATATGTCTTCCATATTGTGTATTAGTGGAGATGTAAAATTAGCATTTAATAAGTTGGCCTCTTCACACAAGATACCAGAGAGGTTAAGGTCCACAGTAAAATGGCATACTATAATACTTCTAAGGTAAAATAATAACAACTTAAAAGTAAAGCCATTTTGCATTAGTGATTTTCAAATAGATGTAATTAACATTAAACACTAGCATCGGGTTAATTAGAGAGTAAGGGTTCAACTGTTTTCACGATAAATAACAATCGGTATACTCCCATACTGTTTACATTGAACAAGCGCTATGAGTTATCAGTAATTATTTAGGAAACACAAAATTAGAGTTTGCATATTCAAGTCTCACTTTTAATATATGTGTTTCCATTTCCCTTACTTTTATCATCAGATTTGAATTCATTCTGAGTGAATGTGTGTTCTGTTGCTCCAATATTACCATTTTTCCCTGTTTGTCTTTACTGGCTTTCAGCTGGATTCAACCTTGCATTAGAATCCTAAGTGCCAGCACTAAACAGACTGCCTCATCCATTCAAATCATGTGACAATGTGACCTTACAACTCTGCTGACCCCACCTACTGTCTTGTCACCTTTCCTATATAGGGAAATGGAAACTGAATTTCACTCTTTAAGTCTATATACATTTTTAGTTATCATGGTTATCCATAGAAACTGGTTGCAGTGTACCTACATAATCGTTTGTGTCTAATACATATGAAGGTTCATTCACAGTCCTAGCACATATGCAAATAGATTCATTCAGCATCGTAATTATTCTATTTGTGTTGATCCAGGGATGGTCTGTTTGATTAAATATCACCGTTCTCATCATTGTGGCTAAATCAAAGTTTAAACATGCCATGGAACACTTCTTTCTTTGATAAAAAAAAATAACAAAATCTTTCTGCTGTTTTACTATAAATCTACCATTTTTGATCATTTAAAGCTCAGTTATCATTAGAAACATTCACATGTGTAAAATTGTCCAAAGAAATAGACGGTTTTACAATCATTTGTCAAACAATCAGTTAGAATTAGTTGCAGATGGTGGTTGCAGAGACAAGTCATTTTTTTTTTTTTTAATTATTATTTAATTTGTACCAAACTACCACAGCAAATATTTTTTTGTTGTTTATGAAACATAAACTGCATAAACTGTGGGTAAACTGTAAGGAAGAAGGCATTGGTTCATTGATGCCGGCACACACAGAGGCAACTTTGGGAAGTGAATCATGATCTTCAACCTTTTAAATCATTTTGATACCTTTGCTTTAGTTTAAATCTAGATTTTGTAAAAGCAACTGCATTACTGTAATGTCGTGGCTGGTGTTTCACTCAATCTTTATATCATATCAAAATAGAAAATCAACATTGCTGTGCATTTTGTTAATATATAGTAATGAAATATTGTTTTCATTTACTAGAATGATGTTCCATAAACATGATATGTAAATATAAATATTAACTTAAATAAATAAATGCATACATAAATAAATAATATTTTATAATTAATTTGACATGAATTTAGAAAAGGGGCAGATGTTACAATGTGTGTCATAAAATGTACAGAATAGACCTCTTTTTTTTCCTGCATGCTGCCTGAAGTATTCAATGAAATGCCTTTCGCAAATGAGGTTGGATAACTCAAAGCAAGCCGAATTACTCTGATAATGTTTCATCGCAGTATGTGTGTATTTGATACTGTTTCGTGTTGAGCTTAGTTGTCTGTCATACCTGTATCTTCAAGGCAGCCTCTAGGTCTTGTTAAGCTGTGATGTGTTTCTGTCATTGCCTGAATTATTTGGCTGTGTAAAAATCAGTGTTTTGAACCTACTATTTTTTTCCTGGATTGCCGTTTTTTCCTAACATTAAATTCTAGGTGTTTGTAAATTTCCCCATTCATTGTGTCTCATTTTGTATGTCTTTGACCAGGGAAATGGTTCCTTGTTTTATGGTTGTAACAGAAAGTACTGTACAGGTACAGCAGCACAAAGTAATATTTGGCAAATTTTAACAGTGTAATCTAATACTGTCCATGATGTGTGCAGCCGTTCTACAGTAGGAGTTTTATTAGCTAACTTTCTTTTTTTTTTCTGAATTCGACAAATGTTTAATTTTCAGATTGGAAACAGTTCTACCTTTCTTCCAAATAAAAATACAATAAGAGACACCCTACACACAACTTATAATCCCCTCAGTCATACATTTTACAAGGTGAAATATATAATAAGTTTAAACTAAACCAAAATTGCATGAAAATGTAACATTCAGCAGCAAGTGCCCTCATCGGTCTGTGCGCAAAGGACAACGTAAAAGGTTTTTTTTTTTTTTTTTTTTCCTAAAATTGCACACAGAATAATTGAAACTATTACAAAAGGTCAAGGACTGCTAAAAGTCCCCCAAATGTTTTTTTTTTTTTTTTTTTTTCTCCCAAAGCCAGCAATCTTTGCAATCTAACAGTGCGTTGCAGGGTTGTAGCTCTCGTTGACAGGGCCCTTCAGAGTTTTAGATGGATTAGGTTCCTGGAACCAAAAAGAAAAATGAGGACATATTTGTAATTACAGATAATAAATGGATTTTAGAATAGAATGTTTGCTTTCTTTAAATGCTACATTTGAATGCATATAGTAAATACACAGATTGAGATAATGCTAATAACATTAATACAGGATTAGAAAAGTGTCACACATCAGAAATTAAAAATTCTCAAGTGTCTGACAGTCGGGTTGATATTTTTATAATCCTGAATTCATGCAACCGAATACACTTGAAATTTTTTAACTTGAGCAAAATTAAGTATTTTCAAGTTTCAAAAGATTATTTATTTGATTTGTTTTTATGAATAAATATGGTGCCCACCAGCTGAGGAGGTCAAGCTAACAGACATATCTAAAGGAGATAGGCTTTGATTACAGTGTTATGGATGCCTAAGTGACTGCTTTTCAAGTGTATTGATCAGTGAATAATTTCCATCTGCCAGACCCTGACAAATTCCTGGAATGCACTCGGGCAAATTGATTCTAGACATTGAATGCACCAGTTTGCATTTAATCTTGAAGCGTGGGATGCAATTCCAAGAAATGCCATTAAATAAAGCAGTGTGGTTGTCAAGTCAGGAGAAACACATAATTTACAGATGGTTGCATCTTAGGTTGATCCCAAATATAAAAGAAATACCAGCTATTGCTGTACATTTTTACCCCCAGTAGAGTTGATCTTTTAAATGGAATGAAATGAGACATCCAATTGTTAGTGTAGAACAAGCTGAAAGGGGGACCTGAAAGTTGTAATGAGCCTCTAACTATCTAAACTGTTAAAGGTTTGTAAAAACCTCTAAACCGTTAGGTTACGAATTGTAACCCTGGTTTCCTGAAAAAGAAATGTCAATCATTACGAGTTGGGAAATGACCCTCGTGTCACATGACCTGAGCACATATTCAAAAAGCTCCCCGATAGGCCCGCTGTGACCACGTGTCTGTTGCATTTTTGAACAAGACAGTACATCACACAGCAACCTTTGCCTTTTGATTCCGAAATGGCAATGAAGACTATCCAGCGACCTCACAAAATGAATGGGTCGGATTTGTTTTTCAGGGAACTGGGGGGTTACAATTTGTAACCTAATGTCAACCATTACGAGTTGGGAAATGTATACCCAAGATGTTACAGTGAGCAAAAGCAGCCACGAGCCTTGCCCTGGCAATAGCCTACCTATCAGGGTTCCACGCAAGAGGGCAAGCAGCCTGTCTGTCCCTATTCCATCTCAGACAGTCAGTGCAGGTGGTGCTGTGGCAACAGTTGCTAGGCTTGTTGGCCACAGCCTCCTCTGTCTTCCCTCTCTTTGTCCTCCATATGCACCCCTTGCAGGTGTGGTTCAATGCCCAAGTGGTTCACCCGTCCCGAGACAGACATCGCTGGCTGATGGTGTATCAGTCATGTTGTCCAATCTTTCCATTTAAAATTGAATTTATGCAAGGATGAAATATGAATTATGGCACCATTATCCAAAAAAAGGCTTATAAAAAAGTAACAAAACAAAAAAATGGTAAAGAAAATCAATTTAAAAAAAAAAGTTGGCATTTTATGCAGTGTTATCATTACATAGTTTGGTACTTTTTGAAAGCTGCAACAAGGATAGCAGAGCTACAATTAAAAATGTAATAGGGTTAAAGTCCTTAAAATGAATTGCGCCAAACGTTAATGTTCCACTTTTCAGTTGCCAATTCGTCTGTTCCAAGGCTACTTTTCTATTAAAAGGACAAATTGAAATATAAAAAAGGAAGGAATCATAAAGAATGATCTGAGCCCTTGCTGCTTGTACCATTGACTTTATTAATGTAGTGGAGTAAATGCAATTTACCAACCTGGAACAGTAGCAGCCTTAACATAATGTGAAATATTTTCAATAAATCTTTTAACATACATTTTTAATTAAAAAAAAAAAAAGTATTTGAAAGCTATTTCATTTTAATGTAAAGCCTGGAAACTAACAGGGCAGAACACCAAAATGAATTGGAGCTTAACACACACACACACACACACGCACACAGGAGGCCTGTGTGATGAATGTTTTGACAGACAGGTGATAGGTGAAGTTTCTTTTCCCCTGAATTCCCTTCTATCCCACAGGCTAATTTTCTTGATATTTCATCCATTCTCTAGCATGGTGCTCCAGGGCTGTTCATTTGTCAGTCCTAGTAAATTAAATGAATTGTATCACTTAAATTGGAGATAGCAGTTGATTTCAATTTTTTACAAGGAATTTGCTCTTACAAGATTGTAATTTGACTAATACAGTAGACATTCAACCTAAAACTGTGGTCACCGTTGTAGTCGTGTGACTCAAGGGAGCAGCTCTGTAGAGCATTATTCTGGCGGTCAGTCTTATTAGACATCTAAATCTAAGTGTCTCAAACCCAGCATTTCACAGCAGGTTCATCCTCACTGTGAAATTATGGAAACCTGGATTCACAAAAATGCAACCAGTTTGAAGCCTTTAAAGGTTGTAATCATAGAAAAAGCAAAATTACTGTGGTAAACTTTTACAGTATAAAGGTGGTTTCTTTGACAACAAGAAACCTTTTGTGCAATTGAAACATTATTTATTCCATCGTAAAAGACAGACTTAAATAACTCAGCTATGGCCAAAGGTTTTGCACCACCCTATGTAATGAACTCATTTTGCTTCTAAAGTTGAATGAAACCTGCTGAATAATGTTGCTATATACCACCTTATAGTTTTCCATATACATAGCGAAAAACTGACAAAAATTGACACCTTGAAAAATTGTTGTGTGCCATCTTGCAGAGAAGGTTGGAAGACTGTTTATAATTAACACCCCACCCAACTCTAATTAAATAAATTAGATAAATAAGAATCTATTTTGAATGGATTAGCTTACAGATACAACAGTGGCAATTAAATACTTTTCATTTATGCTGATGTGAAATCTTATGCTAAGAACCACAAGTGTTTCAGGAACTTTATTATGTCAAACAAAGAGTGGAGGTGGTTCCCATCAGCACATTTATCAAACTTTTTCTTCCTAAAAGGTTATTTGTAGAATTGATTGACATTTTTTTAAATGTCAGCTTTTGTGTAAAGTCGCACAGTTTTTTGCAATAGGTTACATTAAAGTAAGTATTTTCCTAGTTATATTTGCCTTGGTGTTTACTTTCCTAGTACTGTGAAAGAATGTTATTTTTAGAACAAAAGGAAAGAATAATTAAATTGTCAATGCATGTAGTGTTAAAAAATGTCTACAGTAGAAATGTTACAATTTTGAAGATGTGCTGCTTATAAAATATAGTTTGTGCTTCTTTAAAATCAGCAGATATAGGGTTTAAATGAAGTTATGACTGAGTCTTATAAGGCAACTAGATTATTATCTCTTGAGTATAAGCAACTTAAAAGCAGCTAAGCATTAACATTAACAGTCATGAAGAGAATCTGGTCCAGAATATTTTAACACAGTGCATCTAGGGATTGGCCTGTTTTCTTATCACAGAAGCACACAGAAAGGATGGAGACGTATTAGCCATCTAGCTTCTAATACTGCCCTGTGTTTAATACAGTGCTGCCCTAAATTACATAAATCCTCCATCTGTCGTGTTTAAGGCTAGCTGTCCAGCTTTAAAACTGTTATTATAAACTTCACAGATTGCCTCAGCCACTCAGGTTCTGAGAGGAGTGACCATTATCCTGTGATAGCCCATATTCTAAATTTATATATATATAGCTATAGATATATATATAATATAGATATATATATATATATATATTATAATATATATATATTAATTTTAATGAATGGGAAACATGCTAAATACTGAATAATATATTTATAACCTTTGTTTTTTTATTTAATTTTATTTTGTTATTTTCTACCAACCTAAGCCCCTCCTCTCCTACCCCCAGGACGGTGCTCGGGCAATTGTGCATCGCCCCCTGGGAACTCCCGTCAACAGTTGGCAAAAGTAAGGTTGAGAGAAATACAACATTTGTAACTGTATAAAACTATCAAGAAACAACTTGCAGGAGACACACTGCAACCCAAATGTTTTCTTCCTTTGTGCATAATGTAAGTGGCTGATACAGAGAGAGGTTCAAGGTTCTAAAGCTATCGTGGCATCACCCATACAGAACAAAAATATATATTTTAATATATAATGAGAAATGTATGATTCCTTTTTTCCCCAACATCATTCTTGAATTAAATAGACTATAATAAATAATATATTATCAACATATCTGATACATTTTTAATACACCAAATTGACCCCTTTTCTAGATATGAAAGATGCAGTAAAACTCTGATACAACGTACTGCCTTGGGACTGTAAAAACAGTATGTTATAACCGAGGTAGGTAATAACCAGTTACATGCACATACCTGCCAAATCAGCACAAAAATCTAAACCTAGTACAGTACTAATTGATTAATATACAATGTATGTAGTATAATGGTTTATTGCAGAAGAAACAATATAAAACAATGTAACATGTAACTAGTACTGTACATTACTATACAGTATGTAACATTCTGTATTTTAATTATTTGCTACAGTAACTCTATGTTGCCTTGGATAAAGGTCGTCAGTTAAATGAATTATAAAAAATAACAAAAAACATGTCATTAATGTACTGAATAATACTGTACTGTAATTAGTAAAATAAACGAACTAATAAAAAAATACAGTACGGTAATAATAATAATAATAATAATAATAATAATAATAATAATAATAATAAGTCAATAAACATTACCATACAAACGGTCAGTCACTGGAGCTAGATCTTGCTCCCGTGTTCAATGAAAATAAACAACATTTACCAGGGGGAAAAAAAGAAAGAAGAACGTGTATAGATTACAGTGGTTTCTGGGATACAGTCATCCAGAGAAGTGATGTTTTTTTTTTTCTTCTCAAGAACAGCTGGTAAACTAACCCAGTTTCATTATGGCAGTCTGTACGCTCAGACACTGTTGGGCTAGGGTTCAGGTAAATCGGTTTTGAACTCGGTTGTCGATTTTTTTGCTCTACTGTGGCAGGGCCCTAGACGACTGCCTCGGTGACTGCTGCTTTTTAAACTTGAGCTCTTTGACAACATATTTCTGACTGCTTTCGTCCCTTTAAGATTTATCCAATAATGTACAGTTTGGCCTTAATTGAAATTGACAATCGTTTAGCGCTGGCCATGATAATACTGCATAAATTTGAGTAACAGAGAGCGAGGTCAAGTTCAAACAGCAACAAATAGGCCTACGAGTACGCAATATGCGCAGCACAGACCACTGCGTGCCATCGCGGTGCGTACTTAATAACTGGAAGTATGCACTATCAGAGTACGTACTTATACGATTTTATTCGGTTCCATGATACTGGTTCTTTATATCAGTGTGTACGTTATATCCCAGGTACGTTGTAAATTGGTTTGACTGTACACGAGGATGGTAAATATATGTTTTATGTATTTAAAACATATAAATGTGTATATATGTTAAATATATTGTTGATGCAGTATATTGAGAAATATAAAATTCATGAGAAAAATTTATTATCTATACATTTGAATGATGACATTTAATATACAGTATGTACAGCACATAATAAAAAACAAACAAACAGGACACTTAAAATCACCTGTATTGATTAATAAAAGAAGCAACTCATCTCTTTCTATAACATGTTATTTGGCAGACTTTACCAACAGCAACAACTCATTCCTCACAAACACAGGCACAGGCACCTCCCCACTCTTACCAACGCACACAGGGTGATTTTCACTGACTCATAACAAATCACAGAAATATTTACAACAAATAATAGCAGTTTCTACAAAAAAAAGCCAACCCCCAGCATCCTTTGCAAGCAATTAACTGCTTTTTTTTTTCACTCTGCAGGCCTGCCATGCAGCTACCTCAGAGCTACAGTGTTGGAAGACAATGCAGGTGAGGCCAGTCTACAGGGGTCACTGGTGTGCTGGGAGCTGAGGACACCCTGGCTGACCTAAGCCCTCCCCACCCAGGGCGATGCTTGGCCAATTGTGCCCCACCCCTTTTTAAACAGCATCCATAAATAATGTTTTTAAAATGTATGACAACTGTAATCTGTGAGCCATATAGTTATTTTATATGTTGAAAATATGGTAAGGTTATAAATATATTATTCGTAAAAAAAATATTTTAAATATATATTTTCTTTTCGTATGGGAAGGTTTCTTAAGGTTAATGCATTAGTATTGCAGTGGTATTCTAAAGTATCGTCTCAAACACCTTGAGAAAAACAGGCAAGCAAATAAATAATATTCTTACAATTGTTTCTCCTTTCTTTTTTCCCCTTCGCTGTTTAAGTAATCAATGGCAATGCATCAGTCGTGAGATTTATTGGATTAGTTCATTACCCACATCCCCTTTAGTGGCACCCTACCAAACAACTGAATACAGGATAGACGAAAGCCATTAAGAGATTGGGAAGCCCTCTGCTGGTGTCATTTTAAAGTCAGTTCCTCACTGAGTGCTTTGCTGAGTCTGTGTTTGTCACGTTTAAAAAAAAACAAGCTTGAAAATGCTACTCGTGAAGATTAAAAAGCATGAAATTCATTCTGGTGGAAGTGCTTTTTTATCATAAACTGATTTAATTATGTTTCGAAGCACATCTCTTTGTTTTATTATGTGTCACCTAGAAGCCTTGGATCTCATCCCAAATTTCCACCAACCCATAAAAAGTGGGGCCATTCATATCTACATTATTCTGAGAGCCAATTCATCACTTTTAATATTTTATATATTTTTTGTGGTATGCTTTGACATACGGATTTCGAATTTAAGTGGCTCTGCTTCAGACATCGTGATAAGAGTTTGAATTACTTTTAGTGGTTAGTAAAAACAGAGATGCAGTGACAGCCTTAGGCAGAGCACTTGTGCTTAGTAAATGACAGAATGACAACTGTTCCATTTATCAGGCTCTTTATCCAGAACCTTCCCTGAAAACATCAGTACCACTGTTGCTGCAAGAAAGCTCCACGTCCAATTATAGAATGAAATTAGTTACATTTGTTCAGAATTATTACTTAAAGAATCAAAGTATCCTCTGTGTCTACAGACAATGATGACACCACCCCAGATGGGAAAAATCTAAAATCTGTTTATCTGATGTTATCTGATGTTTCTTTCAATGTTAGTGCTGGATGTTTAACTTAAAATGCTTAAGAGGGCAACCAAGTCTCATAGGTTCATATCTGTGCTCTAGCAGCACATTGCAAGTTCCTCAACTAAATAATACAACATAAGGAATATTACTGTTTGGTTATGTTTCTATAATAGCATCCTGAGAGAATGGAAAACCCTGAATCTCTGATTTGTGGCTGCTCCCCTCGCTTCACCGATCGTCATACACACCTGCTGAATTTTGATTTGAATCTGATATTGGAAAATAAATTGCTGCTCCAACTGCCCCCTTCCTAATTGGTTACTGTGTTTGGAGTCTGTGAAGATTTGAAACAGCAAATCTGTGTCTGGATTACCCAATCAAGAAAATAAAGTCACTGGAAGAATGCATATCCACCCTCAGAGATATTACGAAGTCTGAGAAATTCATTGGTAATAACATTACATCTATAGAGCCCTCTAATGCCACTGTTGAAAGGGCAAAGGGGGATTGCTTCAGCAGATTATGTTGGATTTGGTGGCTCCTGTTTATGACATGGTCAGCTCCCCTGCTCCCAGTCGGTGGAGATTGTTGGGTAGCTGTCAGAAGTGGATCGAAGATTAAGGTTTCAGCTCCTGTGTCTCAGAGTCTTGACATTACAAACAGATGTAATGCTCTTACCCACCAAAACAAACATGATATTACCTCTAGCATGGTGTTCTTCATTGAAATAAAATTGAAAAAGGAATCTATGAAAAAGACCTAGGAGTTTATGTTGACTTAGAAATGTCTTCATATAGACAATGGGGAAGCTATAAAAAAAAGGCCAACAAGATGCTTGGGTATATATACACAGTGGTTTATAATGTTAATTTGTGAATTCCCTGATGTTTCACTTTACTGCTTTTACTGTAGTATCACTAAATCAAGTTTTATATCATTAGTAGTGATCATCTCAAGTAAAAACAATTTGTAATCACAGAGATTGCTTCCTTTGAGAATATAATTCAATTCCTCCTGGATATTATCTGTCATCTACTTGCAGGTTGTTCATATGGTTGGATAAATACAATTCCCTTAAAAATAAATAAATAAATGTAACTTGTTGGTGAACATCAGAAAGCAGCCAATGTGTTCTTATTTTAATATTTTGGTGATTAATTTAGTAACCTCACCTAGGTCATATGTATTTCCAAGCAATTCTGACAGTGGCTTCTTTTCATGTAGTTAAGAGGGTGCACTCAGGCATGACAGATTCCACAGTTCAGAACTGTCTTATTGTCTACATAACAAAATACTGTAAGAATACATTGGTAATAACATACACCGCCTTGCCACTTTATGATTTGGCATCTTGTCCTGGTATACCCTAGAGCACTTGATTACTCTGAAAGGGTGAACGAATGTAGCCATTATTGTGAACAAGTACCCCAAGCAATGCTCTACTAGTTTCCTGATGGCGATGGATACTTTAAAGTGATAATGCACGCTAGAATGACTGAATGGATTAACATCCCTTGAGACACCTCCCAACACCTTGTAGATTATATTCCACATCATGTCAAGGCTGTGATCAGGGCAAATGTTGTCCCAACCCAATATTAGGTTCAAATCCTAACAACATGAGCAGGCAGAGTATATCTCTATTTATATTACAGTGAATTAGTATTTCGCTCAGCTGATCTTCCACCTATCAAAGATTGTTAATTTGTGCTTTCAAGACCCCAGGCATTTTATATGTCATATTATTACTGTGTTACTGTTATTGCTTTTTAGAAAATTGACTTTAGTTATTTTGTAGAGGAGACTTTTTTGAATGCCATGGCTATTGGCAAAGCTTGGAAAGTTCTAGGAATATCATTTTGCCCTTTTGACCTTGATTCCCTAAGATAATGTGTCAAAATGGAAAATCCCGAGCACTCCTGCTGGTAACAGTGTTACTGGCTTATCCATAACACATACAGGCTAAGAAAATAACCACTTTCTCACGTTGAAACAGCGATCAATCACTCAAATGTGTGAAAACAATCAAATGTGAAAAACTTCATATTCTACATTTACTCAAAGTGTATAATTGTTCTGTTTCCTGAGGCAAATTGGCAAGACACCAAAGCCCAGTCCAGATATTTCAATTTTAACTCCTACTTCTGTACTGTGTATATATTTCTGTGTGACTATGACCTGATGGTTATCTTTTTTAATTCCTTCAGTGAAATAAGTGGAGTTTATAATTATGGCAGAGCTCTGCTGGCTCAACCTACTGCTCTACTTTAAAAGAAAAAAGGCCATTTTGTTACGTGATTTGAATTAAATGAGGAAGTTAGGAAAAGTCTAATAACTTGTTATGGGATGACCCGAACCACTCAACATTATTGCAAAAAATAAATAAAATTACATTTGAAGGTTCTGTAAACATTACAGAATAGGCATTGATGCTGTTTGTATAATAATTAAATCAATAATGTCAGCGACTGGGCAGTAACATACCATTGTGTAATACATACCTCAGGTATTTCCCATTTTTTGCCCAAACTGTATGCTTGCAAGAGTAGACATAAACAGATTGGTAGCCTAAAGGTTAAGTGATATGGATTTCAAATGGGATAGCGCAGCTGCAGTATGCCCTTATTCACACCCACATAGAAAAGCATGACAGACAATACCCAGATTAGTGAGCTATAGCAATACAGGGCAGTTAACAGTAATTCAATCTTTTGGGAGTGTAAACAAATGAAGCAAATTGTAACCCAGCTTGTGAATTTGCAGTGCTTGCAAAATAATGCTTAAAAAAAAAAAAAAAAAAAAAATGAAATTTGCAGTCACAGTTTACAACTAGGTCACCTGACACAACATGATCAGATGAAAAGGTAAAATAAAATGCATTCAGGTGAGCAAAGTACTTTAAAACCAATTGCTCGCTCCAAAGATCATATTCTGCCTTATAAAATCAAACAACTGACCTGACTTGACAAGTCATACCATATGTTGCCTTATAAAATCATCTTTCCCATCATTATGCACAAGCAGCCAAAGTGACTCACTCTCACTTTAAAGAACTATGTTTATTTAAAGAACATATTAAGTAAGGAATGACAGTGAAAATTCATCTGTAGATGGTTCCCAGACAGCCATATTGGATACAAGGTCAAGGTCGCAATTGATAGTTTTTATAGCTTTCAAGATTCGTTTTCTAAACTTAAACATGCCCAATTGTTTGCTCCTGTTTCTCTCCCAATTTAGAATGTTCAATTATAGTTTTTACCGCAGTATTCCCAACAACAATAAGATCAGTGGGGTTCTCCAATGCGACAGCCATGAACATTGCCTCTATGCTGGATGTCAATGAGCTATCGCCCACTGGCAGACAAAGACCAGCCCTGATCTGCTGTGGCCTGGTAAAGAGAGACAGTGAGGAGAAATAGGAGGGACCTGAGCCTATACTTCCTCTGGATCGTAAACGGAAATCAGAAACTTAGCAAGCCTGCGCTCCCCTGACTGAATGTCCTTTGTGCTTTTACCAGGTAAGTCGTTTGGGGACCACTGCATTTGACTTTGATTTGGTAGAATTAGGCGACACAAATTATAAAACATATGAATTACACCCAATAGTTCTGGTTATATTTTGTGTTAAATCATGCTGACAACATGGTGTATCTGACTTATTGCAGTGAAGACTCCTTAAATGCAAAGAGGCTGCCTTCTGCAAATCATACAGAAGAATATATCAACACAGGCTAGCGTCACAACAGTACCAAATTATCAGCATCACAACATGGTTTATAATAATTAAAATAATATTACACATGTTGTTTAACTACTGTGTTTATGTAACTGACAGAACTCTTTTGAGCACAATAAACCATGGTATGAATTGTTGATTATACTGTCATGCTTTTTTACTTTTCATATCTGTGGCTTTGATACATTTAGCACAGTCAAGGACTGCATTGGCACTGATAGGCACTCAGGTGTGCTGAATGAGTTCAAGGCTGACACCTCAGGAAACCATGCATCTCTGCAATGGCAGTGTATTCTGTACCAAGAACCATTTTGCATTTAACATGGGCAAGATAAAACACACCACCAATTAACTCCAGCTTTCACTGACTCACTTATTTACTGCTGTTTCCTTTATAAAAGAGTGCTTCTCAACTGTAGATCTGCTGGGCTGTTACAGTAATTGAACTTCACTTACCATTTGGAGTGTTAAACTACAGTGTACTTAGTATTGGTCTACCTACGTAATGTAATGACTGCTGTCTCCAAATTTGTTTCCACTAACATTTTTATAATTCTATTTCCAATTTCCTAAAAACATCTGGATCACCCAGCTGGAAATTTGTGAAACTCATAAAGCTCTGAACATCAGGTTTTAATTGTTCTTTTCAATATATTCTGCAGCTCCTAATCTCTGAGCATTACTTGAACTGGTATGTCAGCTTCAGTATGCAGGGACGGTAATAAGACTCCTAATATGTCGCAGTTTCACCCATTCCAGGTTTTACTATGGGCTTGATTAGCCATAATGTATAGGTCAAACTGCTCTGCAATGGGAGTCTTATTTCCATCTCTTATGGATGGAAACACCTTCCCATTCACATATTTGCCAGTCAACCCCTGGCCATTAAATACAGCAGTAATGCAATTCCTGTTAACAATTGCTTATTTACACTTATTAGAAACCTTGCATTAATAAAGCGTTTGTATGCCAAAAAACATGCTTAGTACCTTGTCTCTTGCAACTTCTGTAGACTTTTGTTTTTAATAGAATCGGATAATTGCTAGTCTGTAAGTACCTGTCTAAATAATTTCTCTGAGAGACATACATTATTATGCTATATTCTGTCAGGGCAATGGCTCTTGCTGTGCATCACTACAGTATATATTAGCATCTTTGCTCAGGAAATATCATTATCCATTAATAAACAGTTGATACAAGTTAAAAGACAACAATTTGGGATAGTTTTTTGTTTGTTTGTTTGTTTGTTATATGCTGAAAAAACAATCAACAAATCAGTAACAGCTATCATCGCTCAGACCTTGATTGCATTTGACTGGGCTCCCTACTAAGTCTTATTCCATACAGGAGCAATCCTCCACAGGGATAAAACAGTAGTCATATAGAATCATCAGTGCACTTTATAAAAGTGGTAACGTACTGTTTCTATGGAAATTGAGCACCATAACACTGTAGCAGCCTCCTTAGACCTTCCCCCTGTAGCTGCTTGATCTCTGCCAGCCAGTCCTTGGCCTAACAGAGACACACAATTGCATTGTTGTTTTCTGAACTACGTAGTGCTTTTGTGATGTTGAGTAATGCCTGCAAGGGAAGCGGAGACCAACAAACTCATTTTACTTTTGGGATATGACATGTTAATTTTGGCAACGTTAGTAATAATACAGTATATGCTGTATTTACAAGAGATGTATACACCACCCTTTCATGTAGTTCTCCTATCTCTTGTCTGGCTTGCCATGGTATCAGTACAAGTGCAACCCCCCAGTGAAAACATATGCTGAATGGCAAACCCAAAGGAAAATACTCATATCAAGGAGAATTAATGTTTCTTAGCAAGCATTCAAGCTTGAAAAATAATAGACCACCTGCTCAAAATTACATTCAATAAAAAACATTTATTTGGTAATTAAAGTACAGTCAGGGTTGCCAGATTTCTCATGGGTTTATAGCCAAAAGTCACTTTAAAATAGCCCAAAAATAGCCCAATTATTTGTTTGAACTAAAAGCAAGCTTATTATTAACACGCAGGCCTATGCATAAAAAAAAAAAAAAAACAATCAAAAGCTTTTGTAAGAAAAGATACCTAGTATAAATTTGATAAATACTACAAGCCCCAGTACAGTTCATCCACACGTCACTATCAACAAATTTGTACGGATGCTCTGAAGGGACAAATCAACATCATCATTCATACCAGACCAGCAACCGAATTACAGCATGATCCCTTTATTGAAATACTAATGCTGGTACTGTATCCCAAACAATATTGCAAACATGAAAACAGTTTCATTTTATTTCAAGTTATACCACCAATCTAATTACATTATCAACCCGTGGTTCCTTAATATTTCCCGCGCCTGTGTTTTTAAAGTAGCCCAATTCTGCAGGAAAACTGCGGACCTAGCAACACTGAGTACAGCAGACCCCCTAGGGCCTAAGTCATAAAAACATAATACTGTAATAAAAAGTCTAAGGACTAGATATTTGAAAGGTTTGCGTAGAGGATTATGCACATCGAAAATGGCCGTTATGCGCGAATGCACAAAATGTACCATGTTCGAAACTTCTTTTTGCGTGCCACAATTCGTTTTGCCCTATGCACAAATATAAAGCATGCAGAGCACAATTTGGTGTAAGTGGCCGACAATTTGCGAGATTCTGCCATGTTCGAAATTATGCATAGATTTCAATATCAAAGACATATACAGTAGTATGTTAGGCTTCTGATTACTGTATTGGTAAATGTTGTTGGCGTTTATAATGTAAAATTACAAAAGGTGCTCCTTCCTTATTCCAGTGCCTGTTTAGCCTGTTTTATTTAAGTTGAATTAATTGCGCCCCCAACTTTGTCAAGCAAGTTATATATATATATATATATATATATATATCTAGGCTATGTAGATAACAAAACATATGATCCAGATCTGGATTTATGGCTATAAAACAAAACAGATGATTCCAGCTGGATTATTAATATTATTAATTATTGTTGTTTGTTGTTGTTGTTGTTGTTGTTGTTGTTGTTAATGTATGTATTTTTTATAACAGGGCAACTTTAACAGTTCTTATAGAAAAACACATTACAAAAATGCAATCAGTCCAGACACGGAGCAATAGCGGCTAAAACTGTGTGGGGAGGACGACGACACTACTGTAACAGAAAACAAGAAAGTCAAAAAATGTAAATTAATTAGAATAGATAACATGCACTCATATTTGTGTGGCACCTCTCAAAGTTATGGAGACAGAAGTAGAGAAATCATAAACTCACTTCCCTGCAAACAGTACAGCATAGACACTGTACATCTGTTTAAATTCCATAGAATCTGTGATGGCCCTTTAAATATTTAGCTTATTAGCCATGCTAATTCCTGTGATAATGATAAACATTAGATTCAAATGTGTGCATGTTTACTTCGTGCAACTGTTTTGTGCCGTGTTGGAAAATATACATTTTTGTGTAAAAACACTAATTTTTGCAAGGCACACATTTTGTGAGGGTATTGCGCATCGTTTTGAATATCTGGGCCTAAATCTTTTGCATAAGGAGTAATAATAAAAATAAGCCAGGAGGGTAGATGTGTTTAACTGGTAACATTTCCAGCATCGCATAGCATCTTCTGTCTTTTAAAGTAGCCAGGATCCCTGTTTCTGGTTTTAAGTGGTGTGTTTGGTTGACGGGTCAGATCATAAGAGTGGGGTAGGCTTCCTCTTGAGCTCACAAAGCCTGGCCAGTAGGGTCAGCTGAACTTAAGTGCGAAGAGGAGAAGCACTCCCTGCAGGTTAAGCCTCTCTAATCCCACAGGAAAAGTGTAGAAGAACAATAGCAATTACTGTATGATTAAAAAATGTCATTATACAAAATTACATTGTTCTTTAAAATACTTTTTTGGTCAGGGGTGACTGGCAAAGAGAAACAAGGATTTGCTAGGCGATCAGCATGCCAATAATGAAGCACCACGAATATTAGGTATTTGTAGAATTGCATCTCCACTGCATTCATAAAGATATATTGCTAGTATATTACAACAAAAATAAGATTCAAAACCAATGTGTCAGATCTTTGGTTTCTCTTTTTATTTTCACATTTCTGAATGCATTATGCAACAGCTCAAGTCGGTTTCTAAACAGTTCTGTAAACTCAACTGCTCAAATGTTTTGATAATTAAAAAAGCTGCTGTCAAAAGTAACAAAAGAGCAGTCAGATAAATTTTGCCACAGAACCAAGACTAACACCATTTCAAGAAAGAAAACACACTGATGAGTGCACAAATGTAAAACATTTCACACTATCGTGAATGCGCAATACATATTTGAATATATTTCGAGCCAACACACACACACACAGAATTGGATTTTTGTTTTCCTATAACTCATCATGTCCAGAGTTTGCTCTTCTTCTTCTTCTTCTTCTTCTTCTTCTTCTTCTTCTTCTTCTTCTTCTTCTTCTTCTTCTTCTTCTTCTTCTTTAAGAGGGTTTTACACTTCTTTAAAAAGCTGCATCCTGTTCATTGCAAAGACAAAGCTGTGCTGGTAACCATTCACAAAACAAGCCAACTGCCGAGGTCTCTGAGCTATTAAATTTATCCCAGGTCATTTCAGGCGAATATGTAATGCATTTTGGGTCTAATTTAATTATCTAAACAGTTGTGGATCTTATTAAAGCCACTTTTCCTTGGCCAGTATACAGGTCTTAACAGTATTATAGATGTTTTTACTTTTTTTCCCAAGCCCTGTATATCATTACGGTGAATAAAACATCATGAACTTAAACATTATTATCATTATAAAGCAGACGGAAAGTAAGGAAAGGATGCTTTAAAAAGGCACTGCATTGCAATAATGTAACTTAAGCCCTGTATTTTTTCCCATATGTGGATGACAAACTTGCTTCCCACATGGCATCCTAGCTTACCAAGTGCATTGCACGGCAGCTTCCTGAATATATCATGAAGAAAGGGGATTTGAACTGTGCAAGTATTTAAATCAGAATGCACTGCTTGTCAGAGTGCTGCAAACAGATGCTTCTGTGTGAAATTACTGCCCTCTAATGGAACAAGAATGATTTAAAAAAAGCATAAATAGTCAGTAACATATTATAGGGGTTCAGAAACTGGTACACTGTAAGAGCATGTTTTTGTGGAAACACAGGGCTGCTTTTGGTCATTATTCTGAGGTCCTATATAGACTGTTTACATGTTTAAAAGAGCCAATAGAGGTCCGAGTGGTTTGCCTGGTAAAGGCAGAAATGACTACATATAATTTAAAGTATTTCTGGCTATTAAGAGCAGTGTTTTCAGTCAGCAGGTTACAAATGAGGAAACTGTTTCTTTTCATAGTTATTACAGAAATGCTTCAAGGGGTTTTATCTTTCAACCCTTACTACCGCACATTGTACTTCTCTGAATGCAAACGAAAAAAAAAATCAATAGGCCTTGCCTTATTGGTAACGAGTTATTCTTAAACAAAGGCACGTTCCGTCTCATGCTACCAGATTATCATTTCAAATGGCAGATCTCATAGGTGTATTGGTGTTCGGTTTCTGCATGGACACATTCAATATTACAGGCGGATGAATTGAATCAAGGTGATTAGCATTCAAAAAGAAAGCCTGTGGGTATATAGAGCAATATGAAAAATTGAACTATACCAACTAATAACTTGTATGTTTGAAAAAACAACAACATGTACATTCTAAGAATGGAAATTAAGTCTAATGGCATTTGTCACTTAGGCTCTGGCTGGAATTACAGCTTGAAAAATACAGCAACAATGATTCATTTTAGCTGTGTTTTGTATTATAGCATTTATAGTGGTTGTGAATCACCACAACAACGTTATGTTTTTATAATGACACTGGTATGTGCCTTGTGTCATAGAGTGCAGGTTCTAATGGTTAGAACATCGGAGAAGTGGCAAAACACACTGTTCTGAAACAATTAGCAAAGATTGCATTTAGATGAATAAGAACATTTTGACCATGATATTGTTATTCACATTTTGGTCTGAGGTTACAGGGAAACTCTTTTTTCAGTCCCTTTTACATATTATCTAAATAGAGCTTCAGGGATTGAGCCAGATCTTTACCAATATGTTCCATCCATATTAATAATATGAAAACAACTTGGCTCTATAGACAAAGAGCAAGAGGCTTCCATTGTCTGCTTCAAGGCGTATAATCCTTAATTGTCATCGTAAACCTTGACAGCTTCAGCTTGCATACTTACCTAATATGGAGGGTGAAAGCAATCCATGCAGTGCAGTACTTTGCTGCAAAGCAGATAAGACATGCATCTTTAATCAAGAGATATATTCAGATATAGTCACCATTTGGTCTAGTTGCAAAAAAAATAAAATCCTTAAAAAATGTAGCATGCTTCTAAAATCCAGCATAAATCAAGCCCTATGTGCATCAACAAGTAATAGATCCGATATGGGAAAATATTGGTTGCAGTATATTTGAAGATATCTATAAGTGTAAAGCTTCAGTACTGTCTTATAATGCAGTGCAATGTTCTTTAGAAAATCATCTTCAATGGCAATGCACTCACCCTGGAAAATAAGTGGTGTTGTACTCAGGGTAGCACAAGAGCAGCTTCATATTTTAATATTCCAGTGCTACAACTAATACACATTTCAGTGCCAATGTGCTACAGCATCAAGGCTCTATAATATTTCTAGCAAATCCATTGTGTTGCCATTGCTGGTAATGTCTGGCAAAATGTTTTGGTTGTCACGTTCTTAAAATGTTTAGCTAAATTACAGTACTATAACTGTACTGCAAGTAGCCATGACTGTTCTGTAATCTGAAGGTGTTAGGGATTGCTTGTACATTGAAAGTGATAAATAAATAAAACATACCAGCAGTGCAACCATAGTGATGCCAGCCTTTTTAAATCAGTAAATAGAGACTAAAAGGCTGTTTAGCATGATAAAGTTCTGCCCACATAAAGAGAATTACAGCCTGGCGTGATTTTTTTTGACACTTTAATACATTTGTCTACTTTTTTCTGTTAATGGAAGCTTGCCAAACAACACAGCAGACGCCAAGCGAAGATGAATATCAAACGTGACCTATTTAGACAGAATGACTTTTCAGAGACGTGGATAAAGTGGGTCTGCCCAGGAGCTACTGCTGGCACCACCTTCATGACATGTCAAAGTGAAAAAGTGCTGTTATTAGTTCAGATGACAGAAAATAGGTGCAAAAAGGTGGTGAGAACTTTTTATAAACAATTAGGGTGAAACAGTACCATGTTTTTATTCAAATAATGTATGGTGACCAAAACAAAACCAAATTAATCCAGAACATTCATTTGAAACTCCTGCATATGTATTGCCCTGACTTTGTAGCTCTGTAGCTTGGCACGTGGTCCAAAATACACCCAGCTGTGCAGCTGTGACCTCTGGAAGGACGATAATGCTTTTGTTTTCACATAAATTGTTTCTGCTGTTTTGAGCTTGTGTACAAACCATAATCAAACCAATTAAAACTGGTTCTAAAACCACTTACCTTTGTTAAACGTAGCATGCTGTATATTTAGGTAAGCATTACAGAATGTCTAATAACGCATTATACAAATGGAACATGTAGATTTTTTTCTGATAAACAAGCACCCTGTATGGGGCAATGTACATATTGTTCTGTTCCAGTTAAAATGCAACCCTTTGCTTATGTTGCCCCTTTAAATGGTAAAGAAATCATTGTAACTGTCTGACTGTCTGAATCAATGCAGTGTTAATAAACTCTTAAAATTAAGCTTTGCATAGCTGGTGTACATCAGCAGTTTGCAATCACCAGCCCTGTTGTTCAACCTTGTGATGCATGGGTATAGCTCTTTGCTGCCTGTGAGAATTGAAACTCATAGCATTGTTCTTAAATGGAACTTCTTGTTATCTGGGTTTCTGCTGACCATGGTGAAGTGAAGAAGAAATGCAGATGTTAAATGTTAATATGCTTTGTCTCACAACATGCATCTCTGTGCTGCTGGCTTAGAAAAAGAAAATTAACATCTCTGATGCCATGAAAGCTCAACTAACATCTACACTGACACCAGCTCAGACATACCATCTCTGTACCAGGGCAGCTCAGAATACCATCTCTGTACCAGGGCACCTCAGAATACCATCTCTGTACCAGGGCACCTCAGAATACCATCTCTGTACCAGGGCAGCTCAGAATACCATCAACTGAGACCTGTGATCACGGTTGTATTACCTCTGATTTGCTGAATAAAACTATTTTGATTGAAACTACCTGAAGAAGGCTGGTTTATTATTTTTGAGAAGAAAATGAATCTTACATTTTCTTTAAAAGAAATATATATGGGACAATAACAAATTGCAAGTGTCAATACATGAGGACATGCACTGTATGTGTAGTCATTTTTTTTAAACAAAGTTCACACTAAACTTGGTTGAGGCCTTTCCTATGTGCAGCTGTAACAGTACAGCGGCAGGGAGCAAACCGGCAAAAATATCACCACACATAATGCCTGGGGGTTATATGGACAACTATATACAGAGAGAGAGAGAGAGAGAGAGAGAGAGAGAGAGAGAGAGAGAGAGAATGAGAGAATGAGAATGAGAATGAATGAATTAATATGAATGAATTCAAAAACAGCAGGATCTAACAGATACTAATCAATCACTAGAAATACTTAATGAAGAAGAAAAATAAACTGAAAACTTAATATTTTAATAATTAGCTACAATGCTGCGGCTTCTTCAGATGCCATTGTAGAAATAGCCTGATAAACTGATGAGGTCACTATAACTACTTCTATAGCTATGGTATCGTTCCCTGTGATCCAGTGTACTGTGTGTGTGTGTGTGTGTGTGTGTGTGTGTGTGTGTGTGTATATATATATATATATATATATATATATATATATATATATATATATACACACACACACACACACACAGAGACTATACCAGAATTTCAAATGCAGTGTGTATTTATTATACAGTACAGCAATACAGCTATAGTGATGCCAACCTTTTTAAATCAGTAAATGGAAAAGTGTATCATGTAATCATGTATACATTCAGCACCCATAAAGGTAGGTACAGCCTAGGATGTTGTTGTTTTACACTTTACTAGCTTTGTCTAGTTTTTCTGGAAGCTTGCCCATGTAACACAACAGGCGTAGGTGGATGGGTGCCTTTATCATCTTAAAAGTAGCCATCGCCATTAAGATACAAATGCAGAATTGTTGAATGTACCTGATCTGCAACTGCAACAATGCTTAAGTATTTCAATCATTTGGTCTTCCACTGTAATCAATGGAACCAGGGTATACCTGTAGAGCAGGCCCCACACTAGAGCAAGGCCAAATCCAATTGGGTAGACCAGTCCTAATAAAATGGACATATATACAGTATAGTGTGTCAAGATTAGTGCCTCAGCATTCTTACCTTTGCTTGGTTGATACATACATTATGAAGTTATTTTTATTTCTCCTAGGAATGCACTATTGACTTGTGTGTCTTTTTTTTATTTTGCAGGGGAGTTCCAGAGATCTAAATGATAATAAAGCCAGATAGCTAAGTCCTACTAAATCAAACAAGAAACATCAATCTTGTCTGAGATCTTACTGCTAATGGCTATGTGGGACAGGGGGTCTCACATTTCCTGGCTTTGTAGACAAAACTACCAAATGGAGTCTTGTTGGTGCTCACGTGAAAGTCATAAAACCTGGTGAACAGGAAAAGCACGCAGAATTTAGATAAACAATACTCAACAACAAATATGTAGGCCACCCCCATGGCTAGGTCTAGCAGTAGGAACACAGGTGAAAGTAACTTTCATTTCTTACAGGTACTGTATAATTGTTCACGCCTCAAATTTATATGAGAGCTTTAGTTTTTCGCACTGTCCATGTAATTAGGGTTACCAGATTTGTAAAGTGAAAAACTTGACTTTTTTACCGCTCTTACTCCATAGACATTC
Organism: Polyodon spathula; assembly: GCF_017654505.1. Taxonomy (NCBI): domain Eukaryota; kingdom Metazoa; phylum Chordata; class Actinopteri; order Acipenseriformes; family Polyodontidae; genus Polyodon; species Polyodon spathula. Next base: position 14,629,050 of record NC_054539.1, on the reverse strand, counting down.
CTGTCACAAAGTTCAACTTCCTGGATACATTCAGCAACAACATCTGGTCATGCGTTGTTTACCCTACGAAATTTGCATACCCACAGTGCTCTGCAAAAATGGACGTAGTTCTTTACCAAATACGATATTTTTTATCAGAAAGTTGTTTTTACTGAATGCAGTACCGTGTAAATGAAAATCGAGAAATAAAATCGTATGCAGGGTGAACTGCTTTTGATGTGGTTTTCTTAGTCACCACAATCTGTGTAAGTGACTAGTGGCATAGGGATCGCAGTTGAGCGGCGTGGAGGGTATACTCTGGTTTCTCTTCAAATCGTATAAATCTTTCGCCTTTTACTAAAGATTTCCGTGGAGAGGAACATTTATGAGTTTCAACTAATTTTTTGATGCCCTGTGTAACGCGGGGCTTCCTATGCTTGTGAAAATAGATAAATATCTGTGTGCATGGTGAGGTTGTTTGTGTTATATCGTTGTGTTATTATATGTTCAATATATTAAATAATTAGTTGTTAGTTACATTAAATGTAAAGTATAAACACCACTTATTTTTAGTCTGTTTTCCGGAACAGTTGTGTCTGCTGGCTTTCATTCCAACAGGATCTTTAATTGGAACGAAAAATTGTTTAATCAGACCTTAAACTGTTGCAGTGTTCAATTCACTTATAAAATGGTCTATCTAACTTGAAATATGCACATGTTGGGCACTCAAAATAATTATAAAGGTCTAATTACGCAAATTATTAGTTCAATTAAGGGTCCATAAGAAATTAAGAGCTTAGTTGGAACGAAAAACAGTAGATACAGTGGATCCTCAGAACCGGCTTGGGAACCACTGTACTGCGCCAAACCTGCTGCAGTCAAGCGCATAGCCCATTTGGTTAGAGTGAAAGACCAGCCCCCACTCAGCCCGGCTAGCTCAGTCGGTAGAGCATGAGACTCTTAATCTCAGGGTCGTGGGTTCGAGCCCCACGTTGGGCGGCATTTTACTAAAGATTTCCGGGGAGAGGAACATTTATGAGTTTTAACTAATGTTTTGATGCCCTGTGTAAGCGCGGCTTCCTAATATTTGTGAAAGAATGGATATACATTCGTATCAATTGCTTGTTCTGTATAGTATTCAGCAGGATGTGCTTGATATTTAGTATTAGTGGTAGGGCGTTTGATTTTCGGGTTTAACTCGATTTCTTCCCCCACGTAATCCTTTTTATCTGTATTTGGGTTCCCAAAAACTTCCCGAATAGACACATGCGCAGTTGTCTGTGATTCAATGCAACAGAGCAGAACTGGCGCTGACGACGTCAAGCTGTTACCGATTAGAAAAATGTGGCTTCTTAGTGTAATATATATATATATATATATATATATATATATATATATATATATATATATATATATAGCATACTTTTCTTCCCAGTTACGTGTTTAGCCAATTTATGGAAAGTCGATCATTTCTCTTTGTAAAACAGCATGGAGTAAAGTTGTTTAGTTTTCCTGTATGTTCTGTGTGCAATACACTTGCAACTCCATTACACTTTTGTTTGCTCTGTCTCTCTCTCCTCTCTCTCTAAACGGTATAGGGTTACACACCTTTAGTTAATTCGATGATTGTTGCTTTTGCTCGTTCTACCTGGCTGACCGGAAGAAAGTAAATTTTGAAAGAATACAGGAATAGCATCCAAAGCTAGTCTAGCAAATGTATACAAAGCAAACAATATCTAAATACCCCTGTCCTTGTAAAGACTCAAAGTCATTAACAAAACTACAGACCAATGAATTAAGACATTTTTGTCTTATAGAACAAAATTGATAGCCATAAAGAAAAAAAACATAAAGAAAAAATCCAATATTTAATCAGGTATCGGGTTTGTTTGCAGCCCTGACCAAAGATACTATATATATATATATATTATATATATATATATATATATATATATATTTTTTTCTTCAAGTCACTGACGCCCGTACCAACTCTGAAGGCGTCAAAAATAACATTATAAAATTGACAGGATGCTGCATGCTGATTGGTCTATAGGGGTTCCAAGCCGTTACACTATCCAGCACAATGTCACAATTAGGAACTACTTAGGAACAAAGGCAAATCATTGCACCTGTGCTAACCACCTATCACTGGGCCACTTAAATCAAAGAAAACGCTTGTCAAAATACCTGCTGTCGTGGAAGATACTGAAGACATCAAGGTGTCTTGTTATCTCAAAACATATTAAATGTACAAAAAGCCTTTTTTAAAGAGATCAGCTATTATTATTACCACAGCATAGGACAAACACATAAGAATGATTAAACAAATAATCCATTATTTATGAGTTTTAACAATTGTTTTCATGCCCTAGTGTTAGCGGGACCTCCAAATACTTGTGAAAAACAGACACAAACAAGTATCAAGTTTCTAGTATATTCCTATCATTGATGATAGGAATATTCAGACTTGTTTCAGATCGTATAAATGTTTTGCCTTTACATTATTATTATACGTCGGCAACGAGTTTCATTTTTTTTTTTTTTTTTTTTTTTAATATCCTGCTTATGTGGGGCTTACTTACCATCATTCACAGCAAATTGGCCAGTGTATCTTTTTCAACAAACAAAGAAACCATGTAACACTATGAGAGTTAAAGTTACGTGTATTTCAGTGTATAACTAACTCCTTTATTGTAAAATTAACTACTCAAGTGATGGGAAATACAACGGGTGAGAGTGCTATTAACACTGCTGTAGTGACAACAGTCTGCATCGCTTATGTATCATATCTTATGTGTACAGTTTTTGTCAAACATCTTTCCTTTGCATAACATCTTTCCTGCCTCCTCCAGTTTTCGCAGACTATTATTTACCGCCCGCTTTTTTTTTTTTTGGTTTTTTAAAATAGTTTTCGAACCGGAATCGGAATCGAAATATCCGGATCCAATGACAGATACCCGGTTCGGAACCGATTCAAAAAATCTGCTCAAACGCACTTCACTACCCCAGAGCTTTCCGCGTCATTCCCATCACAAAGTTCAACTTCCTGGATACATGCGCCCTACGAAATTTGCATACCCACAATGCTCTGAAAACATGGTCGTAATTCTTTACCAAATACGACAGTTTAAATCAGAAAGTTGTTTTTACTGAATGCAGTACCGTGTAAATGAAAATCGACAAAGAAAATCGTACGCAGGGTGAACTGCTTTTGATGTGTTTTTCTTAGTCACCACAACTTGTGTAAGTGACTAGTGGCATAGGGATCGCAGTTGAGCGGCGTGAAAGGTATACTCTGGTTTCTCTTCAAATCGTATAAATCTTTCGCCTTTTACTAAAGATTTCCGTGGAGAGGAACATTTATGAGTTTCAACTAATTTTTTGATGCCCTGTGTAACGCGGGGCTTCCTATGCTAGTGAAAATAGATTTAAATATAGTGTAGTATGTACGGAGTATTAAATGGGTAGTTGTTTTGTTATGTTTAATGTAATGGATTACGCAACTGATTTGCCGTCTGGTTTACGAAATAGCTGTGCCTGGTGGCTTTCATTCTAACAGAGCTATTAATTGAAATGCAAAATTGTTTAATCAGACCTTAAACAGTTTGCTGTCGAACTTCTAGATTGGAGTCAATGGGAGATCTTTACACCAAAGCATTGCGTTCACATGCCTGTCGCAAAAGTTCAACTTCCAGGTTACAATGTCCGTAAATTCAACAGTAAAATTACAGTAAACAGTGAAGGTTAATTGCCTTCTCTTATAAAATGACAATTTACCTTCATACTAAAAACATTTCGTTAAAAAATAGACATTTTCCGTTGTTTTAACAGACCACATCTTTTGACGGTTAAATACTGTAGATAATTACATCTAATTACGTTAAAAATGGAATCCCAGAATCCATTGCAGGGCTGATTGAAAACAGTATTGTTTTAAGTGTGTTATTTGTGTTATTGTGTGTTAAATGTGTTGTGCGGCTGCACAATTATATGTAAATTTACATGTCCTTTGTATTCCCTCACAATTTTATGTTATGCTCATTGTGTGGTTATCATCTTGTGGTAGATGAGATCTTGGAGTGGGCTACCTCTCTTTTCGCATCGCTATTGTTTGTTGATTTAAAGGCTGGTAGTGCCCATCCGGTAAATACGAGGCGCGATTATTGACGGTTGAAACTTGCTCTAAGAGCAGCACCGCTAAAATGCATATCAACTATTTTTGTTAAGAGTTAATTTGCTAAACTTTATTAATCATGTGTGTTTTTTTTATAGTATTTTACTATCAATTTATGTTTTTTGTAATTTTTTTTTACAGTATTTTACTCGCTTACTGTATTTGTGCAAAACATGGTTATTTTTACCAAATATTATACATTTTTCAAACAAAGCCTTTTTTTTAATAAATGCAATAGTTTTAAATTGAATATTATTTGTCAAAAATAGATAATACAATGGTTCTGTATGCATAGTGTTTCATTATTCTTCGTAAAATAGGAAAATATAAGAATATTACAAGTGCAAATAAAAGGTAAAAAAGTATTTTAAAACCTTGGTTTGGAATCTCGAGGTAAAAAAGGAAAACCCAGAAGGATCCTTTCATTCAGATAAAGGAAGTAACTACAGAGCACATTAAAGCACCGGGGTATTTAGATCAATACCAAACGCTTGTACATTGAAAACCTCGGTATTAAAATGTAAAAAGGCAAATATGGTCCAAATTGAACTGCTGGGCTTCTTTTTCAATTGAAATGTCCTTTTGCCCTTATAACCATTATCATACTGTAGCTCGCCCCAGCTAATGCCAAAGGGTGCATTACATATAGTATACAATTATATTTGGTTTCATTATGCACAAGTGAACACCAATCACTGTGCTCATTTGATGCATTTTATATCCTTGTGTCTTCAACAAAAACAAATCTGAAGGAATGTACTGTACCCGTTTGAGCTATTGTCCTGTAAAGTTTATTATATGTTTATAAAAAAGAACATCTTGGATTATTTCCAATTAAATCCATTACATACATGTAAGTACGTTTGCATTAATATGTTATACTACATTACTAGTTTACTTGAGCCCATCTGGAATGTAGAATAAAGTACAAGAAACAAATGTCAATTTTGTCACGTTACTTTATTTAGTAACATAACGTCAACAGGTTTCATTCTGTACACATACTGAAGGAATACTGGATCAGATCACAAGAACAATAAGGCATTCAAGAGATCAGACACATATCACACTTTCCACACAAGCTGTACAGCAGTAGGGTATGTCTTCATTGTTTCCAATAGGAAATACAATACATTTTTTATTACATTTGCTTAGATAATAACACATTTAGATTTCTGTTCTGTTTTATTCAGTACAATGTTAAATAATACTCCAACAGGAGTCTGGAGGGTTGTTATGCTCAACTCCAAAATTAGAGAAACATAACTGTAATTCCCAGTCACTTGTAAGGCCTGCCTGCCAGTTTTGTTGTCTGTTAGTCACACACAGTAATAAGGTCACAATCGAGTGCCACCTGGAGGTACAACTGAGAACTGCCCAACCTTGAGGATCTTCCATTCAATGCATTTCCGTTGCACTTACAATACTCCTTCTTACCAACAGATGGCAGTATGGAATACCTGGAAAAAATAAAGCTGAAAACAGACCCAGGGATGACTGCTCAAGTAGAACTTAAGTCCATTAGGTAAAGCATAAAAAAAGAAAAATAGCTTTGGAAAATAACTGCTTAAAAAAAACAACAGAATATTGTTGTATTCCGTCCTCCTGATAAACCTTCACACAGAAGAGTCCCTGGCAGTCTTCAAGTGTATAAGCTTGGTCCTGCTGATGAAGGGGTACGTGGTACAAAGGCACCCCGAGGTCACAGTCAGGCCCAGGCTGCACCAGGCGCTGAACATTGACCAGCTGTAGCCGTGCTTCACGTTGCTGGGAAGACCGTAGATAAAAGAAGGGCTTCTGGACAGGTTGTATGAGATGCTTGCTGCGTAGGTGCACAACGAAATTGTGCTAAATATACCTGAGGAAAATATATACGGATATATATATATTTTATATATATATATAATATATGATATTATATATATATAAATGGATTAGGTGCTTTTAAAAATGGCACTTTGTTATGGGATACCTAATCCTGTGCATCGACAAGTCATTGCATTGAGTCATCAAATAATTGGACTCTTTGTAATGTGGATACTGAGACGTTATACTTCTGATATTGAAAATTGTCTGTTCAACGATACAACTAATACTCTCCTGATCGGACAAAGGTCACATGGGGGTGTGATGTATAATACATTGTCTCCTGAAACCTAATTGCCACGAAATTTACGGAACCGACATCCCCTATGGATTGGAGTCTGGTGCTTTTAATGCCTTTGTTATGGGATACCTAGCTGGTTTTCTTACAAATATCATTAATACATTGACGGCGTTTATCCAACAATTGGAGTCTGTTGAACATGCATGACACCTTTAAAACCTGCATAATTACCAGTTATGTTCAAGATAAACTAATACTGTTAGTCTGTCTGACAAGTCATGTGGTTTGTATGTAATGAGACGTATACTCTATTATAAAATTGGTCTTTTAAATATTCTATCCTGATTGGTCTAAACAGGTCACATGGGGGTGTGACTATTACAGCATATTCCCACGGGTTGAAACTTTTTTCAAAAAGGGGTGAATTGCTTGTAGATATCCATACACCACTAGAATTTGGAAGAAAAACTGACTAAGCCCTGTAGCTCGTAACCCACAGACAGCTTCTGTTAGTTGAATAAGCATGACTGGGCGCTAACCACATTTAATATATCATTTTGAAAGAAAAATAAACATTAGACTATTTTGCAACGTTTTAAATTCGCAATGACTGTTTGACTGTTAAAATTAGAAAAGGGTCCATTTTGATGATTTTGGGAAACCAAACTCTAGATGGGATTTTGGATGAGTCTGAATTGTGACAGCAAACAAGCTCTACTTATTCACTACTTCCCTGGAACCCAGAGAGATTAACCAAAAAATATTGCAAATAGGGCGTCGAACTTACCAAAGCATGGCTTTCAAAGCACAGCTTCTAGACATAGAAAAAGAAAAGGACAAAAATATACAGAATCCATTGCCTGGGCATCAGGTGTCCTTTTTATGGCACTGTCCGACTATTTCAAAATACAAACAAAATCTTTGATGCCACTGGAAAAGGTACCGCATATCTGGCATGGATACCTCCAGTCACTACTCCTGGAACACAGGACGATTACAAAAAATTAATAATACTAATCTTCCCCAACACTGTCACCTGACACTGCTTGTCAGAAAGATGTGATAAATCACGAGGTGAAGCCAAGTGGTTTTAACCGCCCGGGGTGTGTGGATATTAGAGTATATCTCACACCCTGAAGTGCCTTATTGCGCTTATAAAATGGGGTAACTAAATAAATAATAATACTTAAAAAATTAAAATATTTTTATTAAATATCCTTCCACCTCTAACCTAAAAAATAGTATTCATTAAAAAAAATATATTATTATAATTTTCTTGTAATAAACATTGAACTTATTAAAAACAAGAAGCACTGTTTAATATATGTTAAATTGAACACTGCCATTGAAATTGCAGCTTTGAAGATTTACATGCCCTTTTCTTAGATGTTCATTCTGAACAGTAGGTGGCGCTGCAGCAAGCGATTTCGAGCAACATTTCATTCATTCATTGCTGTCGTTTTCTGAGGAAGTGCAGCTGGACAATCACGCAGACCTTCTTTGTCACCTTTGGTCATATTTAGTTGCCCATCAAAACAAACCTCTCTCACATGACCTGCGGTAGTGTCAGGTGACAGAGTCGGGGAAGATTCTTATTATACAAGTGTAACTGATATTTCCCTATAAAACCCTATTCTCAATTCTCTGATTACAAGCTTGTCAGTAGTATCCTGTAATCCTTATTATGGCGACATATCTGACGTAAATGGAATGAACATTTTTTAAAAACTTTTTTAAATTATCTAACAGTTTCAAAGTGCTTTGAAAGTTCAAGTAGGCAACTTTCAAATAGAAAGCTTTTTTGTTTTTTTTAAAAAATAAATAAATACGATTTACCATTGTGTCAGAAAGGTAGAACTTTGTAGCACAGCAGCAAAATACCAACACTATAAGGAAAACCATCTCCGATCTCGCCATCCTGTCTCAAAGTTCTGTGACATGAGGACTCGGCGTGTGGTCTCATCCTGTGATGTCACGGAACTCCTTGGTGGATTTTTAATATCTGATTATGTACAGTAGCTTGTACTTTAACAAGTGTTGGTGTCTGATTCACAGACTCATCCAAAATCTCATCTAGAGTTTGGTTTCCCGAAAGATCAAAATTGATATTCCTCACTCGTCAGTCATCTTTATTGTGAATTTAAACATGGCTACGTTTTTTGTTTTCAAAATTGATGTGGCGTATGGATATCTTAAAAGTGATCCACCCCTTTTTGAAAAAAATGTTTCAACCCATGTAAATATGCTGTAATATTCACACACCCCTGTGACCTGTTTTGATCAATCAGGATAGAGTATTTAAAAGACCCATTTTATAAATCACAAATGTTCCCCCTAGAACAGGGCTTCTCAAACTTGGTCCTGGGGACCCCCTGTGGCTGCTGCTTTTCGTTCCAACCGAGCTCTCAATTGCTTAACTATACCCTTAATTGAACTGATAATTTGCTTCATTAGACCTTTTTACTTGTTTTCAGCACTTGAACAATTGCATATTTCATGGTAGCTATAACATTTGATAAGTAACTTGAACTGCAACTGTTAAGAGCTGGAAACAAGTAAAAAGGTCTAATTAAGCAAATTATCAGTTCAATTAAGGATATAGTTAAGTAATTGAGAACTTGGTTGAAACGAAAACCAGCAGCCACAGGGGGTCCCCAGGATCGAGTTTGAGAAGCCCTGCCCTAGAACAAGACTACTCAAACCTGGTCCCGGAGGACCGCTGTCAGTCTTGGCTTTTATTCCAACTGTACCCTAAATTACTTAACTGGACCAATTAAATGCTTCGTAGAAGCGTAATTGGTCCAATTAATCAATTTAGTGTACAGTTAGAACAAAAACCAGAAGGGACAGCAGCCCTCCAGGACCGGGGTTGAGTAGCCCTGCTCTAGAATATGAGAGTAGGTCTGCTAGTTCCTGTAGTAGCACATCAAAGGTACCAACCTGCCATGAGGAAGAGGAGCCCAGACACGTGCTGGGTGAGGCTTTCTTCCCAGAAGAAGCTGACAATTGCCACGATGCACCCGCAGAGCAATACAGCAGCAGCCATGCCAAGAAACCCAGCAGTGATTCTTCGCAGATCTGGGGCGCAACATGGAAATACTGTACTGACACTGTAGTGGGAATTCCTTTAACGTGTTATTGCATAGTTATCAACTGCCATTATTTATGACTTTCAAATGCTATTATGAGTGATGACTTGCCCTTGTTTGCAGGTGAATAAGTCTAGATCAGTGATCACTTCATCTGTATAAGAATGAGATGTAGTATAAGGTATCTATTTATAGTCTTTCTGTTTACGGGATCCACAGTCATTCCCCATTTCACAACAGGAGAATTCATTTATATCCTGTACTGCATGCCGTTACGGAAGTCATTTTAAAACATTTATTTTTCATTATTAATCTAAATGTGGTGCAGCAGTGGACGTCATATTAATGGCAACGACATATTAAAAAGGATAGCCACTTAAGGGTTAAATGTATAAGGCATTTTAAAATAATGTTGAATATTTTACTTTAGTAATGACGCCTGCTGAGGAATTCATGCTTCATTGAAAACCTAATGTACAAGTGTCTGATTAAATTGAACAATGTCAGTAGTATAACATTCTGGTGTAAACTGCAATGTAGAGCATTAGGTCCCTGGCTGTCTTTGCAATATTTCCACACAGAGAATTTAAAAGATGCCACCTTTGAACCATGGGAAATAACATGCTGTCTAAAGAGGGGATTGCTGTGTAAAATAATGTCATTCTAGTAATTTTGTGAGTGTTAAAAATAGTCTGCATCGTTCAAAATGTTTTGGTTTGTTTATTTATCTGGGTCCATTCCAGTGTTTTCACTCATTTTTTTGTGTGTCCTGCATATGTAGGGTTTACTTCAAAGATCAACGGATTTGTATGCTTAGGCATTTTTTTAAAGACATGATGTTATATTTTTTTCTTAAATTCATAAAAATCTATTGCATTTTCTTAAAGATTTGCATGCAGAAGAACGTTTGGGTTTCAATCAATTTGATTCCTAACTTGTAAAGTTGTGGGAGTGTTTAAAGGTAGAATGAACAGTAGACAGCTATGTCTGGGGACTCGAAGGAGCACACAGGGTTTCCTGATCTTCGCATTCTACATGGTTTTGGGTTGCATCACATTGTTGTGTGCGGCAAATGTTTCAGGGCTGCTCATTATGTATTTAGTTGTGTAAACATGTGTTTTTAATTTGTATTAATCTTGGAATAGATGCCTTTGGCCAAAAATAAATAAATAGCACATACAGGGTTAGATGCTTTCCAGAGTGAAAAAAAAAAACTAAAACAAACAAATCTATGACTTCTAGGATGGGGTCAATGAGAGATCTTGCACTAAAGTTAAGATGTGCAAACCGGTTCCTGCTTTGGAACTGAGGAACCGGATACAAATCAGGGATCTGGTTCCAATGTGTACTCTTATGTTTTTAATAAAACTGATTATTAAAAAAAAAATACATTTCTGTCAAAAAACTAAATTTAATAACTGTAATTGACACTTTCGCCCAGAAAAGGAGCGTTACATAATATTGTCGTAATTTCAAAGTTTTTTAAGGAATATTTACTTATTATTATTATTATTATTATTATTATTATTTTATTATTATTATTATTATTTCCCTTGAGAATAGTTCAGTCTCTCTTGTATATGAAGGGATGAACACTCAGACAGGTAATTCAAACTAGTCTCTCTTTGACATGAAGGGATAATCAGATCTTCAGATCGGGTAAAGTGAATTCTCTGCACCTGGATGGGATCATTCGCAAAACAACACCAGCCAAACAACAAGATTTCGTCTATGTAATGTAATTTAACCCCAAGCCGATGTGGTCTTTCTGTTTGGGATGCTAACATGAACACTGACCTGTTTCAACATACTATGTCTTTAAATATGTTTTAATTGTAAGTTTTGTGGAATTTGCAATAAAGGCAGCTCATATAAAAGCACACAATGGTTCACTGTTAAGACTGTCATTGTGCAAATTGGAGAGTATTGATTATTTTGTTAACTTTAATTATACAGGACGATTTTATATTTTATATGTACCGACACTCCGTCCGGAATCGGAATCGGAATCGAAATACCCGGTTCGGAACCGATTCCAAAAATCTGCTCAAACGCACTTCACTACCCCAAAGCTTTCCGCGTCATTCCTGTCACAAAGTTCAACTTCCTGGATACATGCGCCCTACGAAATTTGCATACCCACAATGCTCTGCAAAACATGGTCGTAGTTCTTTACCAAATACGACAGTTTAAATCAGAAAGTTGTTTTTACTGAATGCAGTACCGTGTAAATGAAAATCGACAAAGAAAATCGTACGCAGGGTGAACTGCTTTTGATGTGTTTTTCTTAGTCACCACAACTTTTGTAAGTGACTAGTGGCATAGGGATCGCAGTTGAGCGGCGTGGAGGGTATACTCTGGTTTCTCTTCAAATCGTATAAATCTTTCGCCTTTTACTAAAGATTTCCGTGGAGAGGAACATTTATGAGTTTCAACTAATTTTTTGATTCCCTGTGTAACGCGGGGCTTCCTATGCTTGTGAAAATAGATTTAAAAGCAGTTGTTTTGTGTAAGGTGTGTTTATTCTTTCGATTTGTTGTTCTGTGTGAAATGTGTAACGAGAGCTGAGCAAATTATGATGGATTACGCTAGTGATTTACAGTCTGGTCTTCGTGAACACTGTGTGTCTGTTGTCTTATTCCGACATAGCTTTTAATTGAAATGGAAGTTTGTTTAAACACCTTAAACAGTTGCAAAATTTTACTTATAAAATGGTATATCTAACTTGAAATATGCAACTGTTAAGCGCTCAAAATAATTATAAATGTCTAATTACGCAAATTATCAGTTCAATTAAGGGTCCTTAAGAAATTAAGAGCTCAGTTGGAATGAAAACCAGCAGATACAGTGGATCCTCGGGACCGGCTTGGGAACCACTGTACTGGATCATTATTAAACTTGCTGCTAGTACTGTGTATAAATACAATACATAGATAAACATTATACAGATATCATAGAACTGGTTTTAGAATGTACTTACGCAAGAGGTGCCACTCATCCTGTTGAATAATTCTGGTCAAATTAAAGGGAATGTTTCTTAAGCGAAGAGGTTGTGAGAAATGGTACTTCACGGATGTGCATTGCTGCGCAGTACCTAGGTAAAATGAGGAAACATAGTGATGCAATTTCTTAATTCCCCAAAAGACATTCATAAATTAGTATTATGGGGAAACAAAAGGCTTAATATCACGCAGGGTTTCTGACATCTAAATCCGGGAATTGTTTTCTTTACTGTTGTAATACAGTATCTAAATTTATTCCAACAACTGCAGTATAACAAATGGCCACAAGATGGCACACATTCAGACAGTTACAATCAAATACTTTAATCTAGATTTCTTGTGGAACACGTATCTAGGGAAATATATTTTTTGGGGGGGGGGGGAGGTGGGGGGGCAGGTCTAAACGATTAACAGAAGCTTAACCTTATACGATGTGGTGATGTTGCTTCTAGAAGAAGAGCAATATGTATGAGCACTCTTTCACTGCCTGTGTCATCCCATCTTGTACAAAATATTTGTAATTTAATATACAATTTCTATTGAACAAATAAGAGAGAAGAAAAATTATTTTAAAACCTTGGTTATCACTCCTTTCATTTGTCAAGTTCAATAGAAAACCACTGAGTTCCATTAATAAGGTATGGAGTGCGACGGCAGCTGTGTCAATGTCTGATCGATGCTGCCACTGTACAGCAAGATGTGGGCGCTGCGTCATCTTGAATCAAAGATTCACATAGTCTTAAAGCTGAGCTGAAAAGACAGCAAAGCAATTTTGGCATTGTGAAATGTTTTCTTGTTTTAAGTAGAAGTTTTGCTTAATCCACATTTCACAGATCTAAGGTAATACAATTCTGACTCCACTTTGTGGCCACGACGGCTACTATAATACATGAATGGGGCTGAAATGGCAAAAAATGAAACTGACCAATTCCTAGTATCACTGTCTATGGATCCCAGAGTGGTATCCATGGTCTTATATAGGGCAATAAATGTGATAAGTTGCTTTCTGCAACATCCTTAAACACTTAAGAGAAAAGTTAAGGTGACATTTAACTTAAGGTGTTAATGTATCGAAAATATATAATATAGTATATTCTTGTTTGTTTCATGCAAACCTATATTTAAAGTATAATATTTATCTAATTAGTGACCAATCAGTAAAGTACAGTTTACCTATTAGAACACTGTGCAGTAGCAAAAGAGTCGCTGTCCTTTCATTTCAATATCTAACTTCCTCCTGCAAGAGGTTAACTTTAAAAGAAAGGACCGTTTTTGAGTTGCTTTATTGATCAGTCATTAGAATAATAAAAATGAATGATGACGGATAGTTGTTGCACCTGAAAAAAAAAAGCAGGATTGTTTCGTTTACTGTATAAGCAAATACACAATGACATCACGAAGTGCAATAATTCTTGACATTACATACGTGTAAGAATCCAGATATATGATGGTAAGTGTGGTATGCTTTTCTAATTTGCTGTCATACAGAACTAGCTGATTTCATATAACCGGCAGGCGATAACAGTGTTGGAAGGGAACATTTTACAAATCGGTAGCTAACACAGCAAATTGCTGTTTACAGCATCGCATGTGTGAAACAGCTCTGGTTCTAATAAACAAAACTAACACAAATTGTCAATCGGGTGTAATATGTTAGAGTCCAGTAGTTTTAGTTCAAATAAATGAGCAGTGCAATTCTGACAACATAAAATGCTAGAAAAACCGAGATTGATCAGGCATTTTTGATTAAGACCCCTCCGTGATAAAGTCTGAATCGGAAACCTCAATCCGTGAATTAATATTATTGAGATTTATAGCCTATACCGACAAACTCGAGATATGGAGTTACTCCATCAGTATTCTCAAACTGAAACATACCTACACATACAGATCTGTTGCCAGTAGAGTTTATTTTATTTTTCTCCCCATGTACAGCCGAATACAAATGAATAGCCTTCTTACCTTTCGAAATTAGATTATCGATATCACGGTCAATGCCAAGATAATAACATTTCCTCCACAGTCCAGCATAGGTTGAGAACAATGGACGTCCACATTCAGATTCCAGAACTCCCAGTCCTAACAGTGACCTCCAGTTTTCCAGCAGATCGTCCTCCATGCTCCCTGCGGGCAGTGGGTTTAGGAAGCCCACATTCCTCTGCGGGTTATTGCTGTCCCTGAGAGGCAGGTGATACATGGGCATCACCCGGCTCTTTTGATCGTTGGATTCGCTCCCGTGGTGCTGACAGTTCTCCTTGTGCTTCCTGGTGTCGGTCTCATACCAGTGGTCAGTGAATATAGAGGTACTCAGCAATATCAAAGAACAGAGGCTCATTGACAAGCTGATTGCCGTTATTAGAGCCTGTTTCTCCATATTCGCTCATTAGTGCTGCATTGGCTCTTACAGTCAAGGGGACAGCAGCACGTTTTGCCTTTCAGCCTCAGTTGCTCTAATAACCAAGACCCCCTGCTGGATGATGTTCCCTAAATGTACATGGGTGATGTGATCTCCTTTGTCATTTGCTCACGACCTCCCACTGTGGTGCCAAGTCGCTTGGACAATGTGCGTTGATGTAACTCCAGACCCGCAGCATGTATGTATCAGTTAACAAAGTACAGAAATCTTGAATTGGATGCTACTTCACTGGACTTTGCGACAGTCCGAGTGAATATACTGGCAGCTGTAGCTCTCTCTCTTCCATCGCCTCGCATAGCAAGCCGCTAGAAATTGTGTTTGATCCTTCAGCACCTCACAGATCAATAGTACCTAGTACAGTGAGAGTAGAGACTGAATTAATTTCTCCGGTCATATCTCTTTTTTCACTTTTGGCGCGGTAGGTGTGTCATAAAGATGAGCAAAATCATGCTGTCAAAAATGTCTAAAAACGTAAATATGAAGTAATGCATTGTTATGGGTATGTGTATGCAAACCCAATTAACGTAATGTAATCACTCCGTGTTAAATGCTGCTCTCAGGTGTGTGTGTGTGTGTCTATATATATATATATATATATATATATATATATATATATATATATATATATATATATATATATATATATATATATATATATATATATATATATATAATCTACAGGTAGTTATTAAGTACACAGAGCAACAAAGTGACAGGTCTGAAGGTGGGAAGGCGATTTTGTCCCTGCAACTTAAAATGCCTTTAGGAAATGTAAACAAACTGGACAGCCAGCAATCTGTATTTTGATGAAGTAGGGAGCACATACGGCTAAACTATGGAAGATGTAGTAAACAGCAGTCACCACTAGATCCTATTTATTCCTTTATTCATTTTATTATAATTGTGTGACTCTGTAGATTTAAGGTATGTATTTATTTCTGCTTGCACTCTGTACTGTACTCCACAGTGACCGTACTACTGCAGGCTTCAGTCAGCATGTTAAAAGGGTACTGCATGAGCCCTGGAAGTAAGACTCTATGAAAACAGTTTAAGCATCAGCCCCTGGGATGCTACAGAAACATAACCGTCTGTGGCTCTCTTTAAGGACACTCGCTACAGAAGGACTGGAATTGGAGAGTTGAGTTTCTGTCCAAGACGGAGAAGGCAATGTCATATTATGAAGATTGCGTTGCTGTGTAATAATATGTTTTAACCTGTTCTTGTACTGAATTGCATTGGAGTGGATGTGCAAATTCAACTGTCTCACCTGTTAGAACCTTTTGTGTCAGTAAGGTTAATATTGAATTTATTATTCCTGGTACTTATTTTGAATGCTGCTTTTACCTACCAAATTGTCCGTCTCCAGTTTGGTGTTTTATGCTGGTTTTAGCTATCATTATTAGACTGATTTATTTTTCTCCAGGCGTACATATTTAAAACCTAATATGAATATTTGAAATGTCTTTACAGATTTGTATCATACCCCCCATGAAGGGAAAAGAACAAACTAATACAAAAGCACACCTTCACTGTTGTTGTGTTATCTGTAATGTAAGGAAAATGCACATTACAAATAAAACTCTGAGATTATTTTAGTTTTTTTTTTTTTATCATAATCTCAGAGCACCCTCGCCGTATCAATTATCCGACATCAAAGTGACAATCTCCCTCCCTGGGTAACATAATACTTCAACGTCCTTTATTTAGTCTGGTCTAATAATTTGCAGTCCAGCCAAAAAGCTGTCTAACAAGGATGAGCAATACTTGAAGATAATATCCTTAAGGGATAGAAAGAAGACAAGCATTGAATTGACAACAGAACTGGCAGAAGGCACGGGTGTCGTTGTCCATCAAATCAACAGTATGAAGGTCACTCTTGAAATCAGGACTTAAAGGATGTGTTGCAGTAAGAATACTTCTGTTAAGAAGTAAAGTAAAAAATAAGACTAAAAGGCTAAAATATGTACAAGAACACAGATATTGGACTATGGAACAGTGGTCAAAGGTGCTTTGGACTGTTGATGGATGGACAACGACACCTGTGCCTTCTATCAGTTCTGTTGTCAATTCCACCAAGTATTAATTCAGGGGGGTGGAGATTTATCCAATTATGATCTTTCAGTTTTGTAATTTTAATATATTATTTTTTTCTCAATAAAACCTTTTTTTCCCCTTAACAGTGTGGAGTATGATGTATAGATAAGTGGAAAAAATCCTCATTTAAATGCATGAAACTCTGAGGCACTGACACAACCAAATGTGAAAAAAGCTCAAAGGTATGTAGACTTTCTATAGGCACTGTATATAGACATAAATGCATTGTATTGATTTTAAATGATATACTGTATGTATTCTTATGATATTGCCTTTTTATATACGTGATACTAAATAATTAAATATAAAGCTATATTGTGTAAGATCAGTTTCAAAGTTGCAGTAGTCAAGGTTATATTGAGTTAAATGTGTTGTATTTAATTAATAGTACTTTTTAAATAGTTATTTTAATGTATTTATTACTAAATTACGTTGAAAGATCTTACTGTCACTGCAATATGTCTATAGCATACTTGAAAATAAATTACGTTTTAATGTGGATCAGTATATTGTTTGTAAAAATAAATAAATAAATAAATAGTGTTTTGTTCTGTTTAACTGGAAGAGCACCCCATTCTAATCACAGAGAATGCTGATTGGCTTCCTCAACTCTTGTGTTACTTTTAAGATGTATGAATGCATAGTAACTTATTTTAATTTGAAACTGAAATAAAAGAAGAGTAAACTGAAAAATGACTGTGGCATACAGTTAGTTGAAGCCACTACTGTAAAATATCAAATTATTCTCATTTTGTTTTTAGCAGTAACTTTAGGGTTAGGCTGTAAACACTAGACTAAACCATTCCTTAATAAACTTGACGTATGGACAGCACAGAATTACCAGCAGTGCACTTCCATCCCATAACCTAAATATTAGCATTGCAACCACACAGTTTACACTGAGTGACAAAACAGTGATGAGATAAAAGAATACCATTATTGCTCAATCAGACTCAATCAGAAATAATGTGCCAAATCTAAAGCTTCTAAATCTAAAACCTAAGTTTGACCAAATACTGTACATCTTTAAATCTCTTTTTCAAAGTAGTTGTTGTTCTTTATCATGTGTTGGCCTAGCATGCATTAATCATAAGTCATTATTTAAATTGATGAGTCCAAAATGTCCTTGATGTATTCCAAGTACTTGTGCAATAGTGTACTTCTGCCTAACTTTTCTACACAGTTAATATAATTATCTAAAAATGCATTAAACCGATACTTCAGATACTTAGCTGGACAAGTATGACAATGATTTATAATCATGGAGCAAGATCCTTAGGGAAAACAATGCAGGGGCTGTTCATACCACCTGTGTTTGTTTTGATGAATTCTGCTTAGTGCCAACAGCCACATACTTGTAATTGGAGTAGCCAATGTAATTGCTGCTATTTACAGTTTTTAAACTAGTGTACTGGTATTTATCTGGTCCTCTCCCTTGCAATATTATAATATAAAATTAGTAGTACAGTGATATATAGTATGATGTTTGTGATGTGTGATACAGTAATTCCATGAATATAGTATGATGTTTGTGATGTGTGATACAGTAATTCCATGAATATAGTATGATGTTTGTGATGTGTGATACAGTAATTCCATGAAATGCTGCAAAATGTCAAGTCGAAGGCTGTACCATGTTGTAAAAAGTGTGATCTGGAGCCAAAGAGGAAAATGGCATTTTTGTGCAGAATTACTTTAACTTACCAGACCAAAAGAGAACGGAATATAAAAAGCTAGTGAACCCCAGAGGCAAGGTCCCAGCCTTAGAAACCTCCATCTGGACTTGTTGGGCGCTTGACTAGCAGGGGTCATAGAAATGCAATGAGGTGACCTAACCCAGCCCATTCCCCCAAAACGACTGTGCTACACTGTGGAGATTTAACTGACTTGTCAGAAATAAATAGAGAGAGCGAGAGAGAGAGAGAGAGAGAGAGAGAATGTGTGTGCATATCTATTGCAGGTTAGTTATGTATACTTAAAGATAAAATCGTCTTTGAATTAGCCTGAGAGCTGGAGTTGGGAATTTGAACACTTATTTACTGGGTATGTAGCTGGTGTACACAACCCCAATACAGGGTTACAACAAATAGATTAATTTAAGTTTAGACAGCAGCTGACTGAACTTACAGAGTTGCAGTAAAAGGGAGGAGCATTTCATTGTCTTTTCTTGAACAGCACATTCAGCTCCTCTGCCAGTGTTACAGACTCATGAACTAGCATGACCAGTTTAAAAACAGTGCAACTCATTCTTCCAACTGCCTGTGACCAGTGCCTGACATTGTAAAAGTAAACCACTTTTCTTGCAAAATTAAAGGATTATCTGTCACAACAATGCAATTGTCGATCTTTAACCAAAATTCTGCAACAGGCTATTTTGGTTACTCCGTTACTATGAGACAGAGATCCTGGAGACCACAGCATGGGTGTTAAACATGCCCACACACACCCACACACACATATTTTTCAGCCCATATCTTCTAGCGATTGATTGGTTTAGATTTACTATTTAAAAAATTCACCTGGTCTTGGATCACCACATTTCAAAAATGTTACGGATAAACTAAATATTTTAAGTTAAACGTTTCACAAAAAGAGTAGGTATAAAGTAACTTGGACTATAACACACACACACACACACACACACACACACACACAATAATAAACCCATTATGTTAGGCTTATAATTTATTGTTTTCCTTACCAAGCAGATGTCTTGGAACAGATGTCAATGTTCAAGGCTGGATCAGCTCAGATAAAACTGCACGTGATTAATTTGGCATAGGCTGCCAGCCAGCCCTACGGTGTGTGTGTGTGTGTGTGTATGCAAGAAATTCTGTACTGAAAACTGGCTACTTCATTCACTGACCACTTGATTCCATTCAAAAACTGTGACTGGATAACATCTTCGTAAAACATGCTGGAACATGCCATTCAAATTGCAAGCATCAATCATTAAGCTGCAAGTATCAAGTGCGGAAAAGTGGAACTTGTTAACATTGTCACATGACTGACTACACAGTTACTTTAATGCTGGAAGTGGAAATTCCACATTCTGTAACATGCGGTAACATGCGGTGACATGAGGTTACATGTGGTAATGCACCTGATCGATTCATTGAGATGTAGCATCTTGTTTTTCAGCAATGTCCTATTGTATTTGACTGACAAATAACCCAATTAGGGTTTCCATTAATGTAAGATGTTAATTGTGGTAAATGGTTTTAGGTGTCCTGTTATACCTCTCAATCCACATCAGGGGACTCCCTGGTGAGCAGCTGCACGTCGTTAGTGCTGGCTACACCCTTGTCACTTCCTGTGCAGCATGTATTAAGACCATTCCACCCCCCTTCACTAACCGTGTAGGACTGTCCCATGAAGTGGAAAAGTACAGTGTTGCAACAGGAAAAGCCTGACTAAACCCCCAACACCATATTGATAACAGACTGAAGTTCCTGTGCTAATGAGAAGTATTATGTACAATTTATGGTCGGCTTGCTGATAAAACAAACTTTTAAGTAAACTGTACAATGTGTCCCTTTGTATTCTTATTCATGTTGCGCCATATAACTGCCCCTTTTAAAAACTAAACAATCAGAACATCAAGAAAGCCCAGGCTTCTCCGAGTCACATGCTGGGTGAGATTATTTAAGAATGGCACATTGTTACTTAATCCCTGTTTCCAAAATAAATAAAAAAATGTACCTACTGTGAGATGAATGTGCAAACAAAAGGGAAGTTTGCAAAGGTCCGTTCTCACCAGAAACAGATTCCTTGTTCGAACTCTCTCTTTCTCCCTCTCTCCACTTGGTTGAAACCTGTGTAAACACTTCACTTTTTTTTACCACCACTTTGGGAAGGACATTCTAGTTATAAATCTCATATAAACGAGACTTGTGTCTTCTGGCTAAAAAAAAAAAAAAAAAAAGATATGATTTTACCTTCCCTTAAAAATCCTTGTCAACCTAGATGATCTAAAACAATGGCAAAACTATGTGAGTTCTATTATCAAAAATGAGCTTTGATGAAACAGCACTGTTCATTTGTATTGTTTTCTACACGTGCAATTGAAGCTTGTGGTTGACCTGGAGATGACGCAAGAGGTGCTGCTATACAAGTTTTGGAGGAAATGGCCTTAAACAGGTCTTGGGAAAACTTTTAACATTGCAAAATGGTAAGACCACTGGTAAAACAGTAACAAAACATGCATCTAATAAAGCTCTATAGGGTTATGACACCGAAGAAAAGAGCTGTGCAAATAAATGACTTTACCAAACAAACACTTGCAAGTAACACAAAAGCAGATTCAAAATGCATTTGGCCTTACAGTGCCTTGCAGCTCGTCTGCAGTTTGCTGAACTCTCCCCTCTGAGTCATCATTAGACATAGTATCATGCTATTCTTGAATTGGATTTGAGCTATCACTTGTTAAAGAGCTTGGTGTCCTCAGCTGTGTTCCAGTACAGAGTGTTAACTTGTCCCAAACAACCTTGAATTTTCTGACGGGCATTCGATTTCTTTTTAAACAATTAGCCATAGGGGCTGTTTTACACACATACTTCACTTTTGCAGCAGTACCAGATTAGAACGACTATTTAAAAGGTAATCCAAAAATGGTCTATTTTGACTTTCTGTTGAATGTAAATCAATTCGCAAACCCCCTACATTCACTGAACCATGCACAAATGAATTATTATTATCATAATTATTTCTTGAGATCCTTTTAACTTACTGAAGATTATTTATTTTACAGACATTATTTTTACTTTGGAGATTATCTTCCTATAAAAGATGCATTAAGACGCCAGGTAGTTCTAGGTGCGGCACAGAAAAGGATCTATGAAGGACCTATGAAGCAGGAGCTATGAAAAAGTCACCTGTATTAGTCCGTTTTCCCATCCATAACAATGACGGCATCGGCTTACAGCTGTGTATTATGCAATCTAATAAAAATCTGATCAATAGAGTCAATGAACCAGTAGGGTCGCATGGGAGTTTTCATTAAATTAGATGGATAAAGAATTTGAAAAAATCAGAACACAAGCTGTATTCATGTAATTTGATACATTCTAAATCAATATTTCTTCACCAAAAAAACAAAACAAAAACAATCCTTAGTTTTGGCTAGAAACTGCTGCATCCTATTTTGAGGACAGTCAAGTTAGATGCACCCGTAATAAGATCAGTGAAATTCCACACAGGCTATGAAGCTCAACACATAGAAAAATGAGCTTTACATCACTGTGGTAGGAAAACACCAAGAAGTGTATCATTAGGCTTCAGTTTCTTTCAGTTCTTAGTCACTGCACTTGTAGAAGTCCTCCCCTAAAGTCCTCTTTCTATATGCTGCTAATTCACTGCATTTGAAACCAGGTTCATAGTGCTCTATATGCAAATACATGTGATCCTCTTGGGACTGCCGCTGGCCTGTTTGAGGACAGTGGGAGTTTTCCTTGTAAAGTGGGAGGTTGTTGTGTTGAAAGCTGGAGGTATTGTTAGGAAATGCGTTCACATTGTATCAGCACATCCTGGAAACGTGCATTTTGCTTCGACAACAAAAGCAGGTGGAGTTGGCAGTTGTTTCACCTTCCGCTTTTTAAAATATAGAGGACCGTTTTCACAAGTTTACAACACTTTTGTCTTTTAAAAAGAAAATTAAACATTGATGTTACATAGCTTTCAAAAAACAAAACAAAACAAAAAAAAAAACAGGATGTTAATGTAAGAGTTCCTATGTACACACATCAGTTGTTTACTGCTAGTTGCTTTGGTGTAAACTAAGCACCTGGGTGCATTCCTTGTGAATATGGTCCATACTGTACTGTGTTTATATATTTCCACACCTATCCCATGGGATTGTTCTGTCTGACACATGACTAGTCACATGGTCCCTGGTCTTGGCAAAGCTGCAGTACAAGCAGAAAAATCCAATAGTGATGCAGTACATACAGCAGTAAGCTATAGCAATATAAATAATGTAAGGATATTTTACATACTGTAGTTAGATGCATGTTGCCCTGCAAATTAAGTATATTTTTGCAGTGGTTTTAAACACAGTGGTCCACTTCACAATGTTGCTATAGCCTTCAACAGCAAAGTAATGGCACTTTGAAAGTGATGCCATTTAATGATGCTTGATGCAATATTTACGTTTTCCCCACTCAGGAGGAAGCTCTGGACGCTTGGAATTACTTAGTACTGCGGCGGTGATAAGAGGGATTTAGACTCGCATTCTCTTTTTGTATTCCCGTTCCTGCTATCCCTGACCATCCGTAGCAGCGCTGAGGTCTCTTTTCCGAGCATTCACTCCCAGCTGTCCCGCTGGAGAACCATCCCCATGCGCACGCGCGCTCTGCGGTGGAAGCCATGTTAAAGTTACAGTGAAGTTGGGGCTGTGATTTTCTGACGCTGTATTTTTGTTTGTTTCTATTTGCCTTATAAACGAATTACTCGACGTCTCTTAGCGTAAATATCAGAATCAGAAACGGGAGTTCAAATGATGAATTCCAGTTTCGACCTCTCCAGGAGGAATCCACAGGAGGATTTCGAGCTGATTCAAAGGATAGGAAGCGGCACCTATGGAGATGTCTACAAGGTAAGCATTTGGAAATGCATAATATAATGTAACATAACAACACCGCATACGTATAGTACATGTATATATTACTGAGCAGGCGCAAAGCCTGTTATTAACAAAACAGTGTCAATGTTACTGTGGTGCACTGAGTTAGTTGGAATGATGGTGTATTCACGGAGAAACGTACCATATGTATTCATGGAAAGAAATTATCCAAGCACTAGACTGAGATCGCATTCACTTCTTTGATGAGGTTAATTCAAGCCCACATATGTAACCTCCCACTGAAATACACATCGTGTTGTCATTTGCCTCCTTGTAAGTTACTATGTCTTCAAAAACATGGTCACAGAATTGTGGTTATCCACAACAAAGTAGGCCCTAACCACCCTAGCCAATAATTTATTTATTATTATTATTATTATTATTATTATTATTATTATTATTATTATTATTATTATAATAATAATAATAATAATAATAATAATAATAATAACACACACTCAACCGATACGAGTTTGTTCTTTCTTTTTCTGTGTTGTCTGTAGCTTTTAGTTGGAAATATAGGTTTAACCTGGCACAACAACAAAAACAACAACAACATTCAAAAGTTGGGTCAGAATCCTAAATTCCGCAACAGATCAGGCCACTGCAACGCTGACTGAGATAGGGTTCAATACATGCTTCTGTATGACGACATAAAACAAAAAATTATCCTCCCCCCCCCCCCCACTCAACAGTAGGGACTTGTTTAGGCACTCATGTTTATCAAAGTCTGAGTCCTCTAACCATTTAAAAAAAAAATGCTTTTCCATGTTTTTTTCACTTCTCTTTTTTTCTGTCCAGCTTTAAACTGTAGTTTTTGATTTTGGATAATACTATTACACTTTGAATCCTATTTTGAGCCCTTTTCATGTCTTCCTACATGTTTTCTCCATTTCTTAATTTTCAATTCACACTAGAAGGTGTTGTATTCTATTAAATGTACCACTACCTGTAACAATGTGTCCAGCTCACCAGGTAGGGAGCCAAGATGCTTTGGTCATTTTCCACTGAGGAAATTCTCAGATCTATATTTACACAATTACAATAACTTATTAAAAAGTTTGAGCAGTTTTTTTTTGATCTCTTGTAAGTATAAATTCTAAACTGTAACGGTTTACTACAAGTATGTTTTTGTGAGGAGTGTGTCGAGTGTAATCATTTATATAATATTGAAACCATTGCAAACTTAGTTTCAGAACTGTGAATCAGGGTTGTTGTTTTCCTAGGGACAAAATGTTAGAAAAATCTACTTGCCCCCTACCGGTCACACAAA
This sequence comes from Polyodon spathula, assembly GCF_017654505.1. Classification (NCBI taxonomy): domain Eukaryota; kingdom Metazoa; phylum Chordata; class Actinopteri; order Acipenseriformes; family Polyodontidae; genus Polyodon; species Polyodon spathula. The sequence continues at coordinate 14,604,297 of NC_054539.1, read as the reverse complement.
ACAGACACAAAACAAGTAGAATTTAACATGGGGAATTTTGGTTTTTTTTAACAGTGGAACACAATCAATCAGTTAGTGATTAACCAGGGCAGATCTAGCCTTGTAGCTTGACTGGTTCACTAAATTCTTCAAGATACACAAAAGGTTCCCTGTGACCCCACCTCACCTCAACAAATGTATAACATAATTTAAGGAAATGTTCCTTTCAGTGCAGTTTGGAACACATTTCCTAGTAAATTTAAGTAACCTGTTAAGAGTACTTCAAAAATAAGCAATATTTAGGAGTTATTAAAATATAAAAATAGCTTGTGACTGGTTTTTTTCCAGCTTTTTCTCTATAAGCTGAATCCAACGCCTGATGTACAGGTGTTTTAGTTTGTTGCATCACAGATAACAAAAAAAAAAATTGCCAACTATTACGCTGCTTTGTGAAATTCAGATTTTTCTTGACGTTATTTCAGTTTTTTAACTGCTGAACCCCAGATTTTTAAAAGGACTTGTGTGTAACCTGACAAGTTTCTCTGCATTTGTACTGTTTTTCTACCAAAATACACACATTTACAGTAGACTCCCATCAAATTCTGCAAAGACAAACTATTTTTTTCTTTTGTTTATTTTTATTATATATATATATATATATATATATATATATATATATATATATATATATAATTAAAAACAGTTTACAGCTATTTTTGCTCACCTAACACCTTGTCCCATGATGCTAAGTGGAACACTGCTACAGGAGGGTGATCTTGGTTTCACACACTGGTGGCTTTTGCGTTTTTCTGGGGAGGCCAATATTCTTTCCCTGCACTACTCTCACTGAAAAATCGGTACATAAATTACTGAATACATGAACACATTGCCAAGAATTTCTAGATAGTTGTACAGTAGTCTTTGTGTATAGGAACACCTCCTAAGGGAACACTTTGCCTAAGTGAAAAACAGTCTTGTGGTGGAACTGATTTTTCCCATTGTAAATGCTCCGGCTAGAGGAACAGGAACTTCGCTTAAAAGAACACCTCCTTGGCACCGACAATGATTCGTTCACAACTGATAAAGTACTGTTTTGTAAAAAATGCTACTTGTCATCGTGAGAGTGTCTTGATGGTCACTGATTGGTTTATTAAGTCTTTCCAGAACTGCTGTCATATCATTGAATTGTTTTGCATTCTGATTTCCATGAGAGCACCTCATCGCTACAAAATGGCAAAATGCACAGCTGTTTCTATTGGTACGCACAGTTGGAAATTGTTCTGTTAAATAACATGCATGTCTTGTATATTGCTGCTGCATTTTGTAACGTGTGTAGAGGTGCTGTGTTAATTTAGTTTGACAGTACATTAAGTTAACCCTAAGTAACGCCCATTATTTTTGCCTCTGCCATTGTGATAGACCGAAACACACCCAGCAGCAAATTTCATGGTACATAGCGACTTAAACTTTTTGACTGTGTTGTTTTGCTTTAGTTTTATTAGTGTTAGTCTGTTAATTTATTATATTTGTAGTTTATTAACATACACTTGCATATTGTTTTACTTACTGAGTTCATTTCATATTTTGATGCACGTATGTCATGACAAGTAATACATATGTATTTATTTATTGATCGATTCAGTGTGTCTGGCAGCTAACTCCATCTTAGAGAACACTGGCTATAAGAACACTTCGCTTGCTTCCCAAGGGATGTTCTCTTAGCCAGAGACTGCTGTACTTTGAACAGCGTGAACACCGTGCATAAACAATTTATTGGATTCTGCGAGTCAGTGGAAGTTTCACCTCATTTTTAAAATGGACAGGTTTGTGCGGCAATAACTGCGCTGCTATATTTAAGCAATTCTGGACATTAGTATATAAGAGACACTTAACACAAATAGGGGAGCAACCACATTTGGATGGTTTTCATGTGAATGAAGTGCCAACCTGGATTGAATTTGAGGGTTCTTGATACTTGTTCCTGATAGCTGTTTTTATTTTCAGCCTTTTAAATGGGGAGTCGTCACAAGCTATCATTAGCGCTCATCCTGTTTTAGAGCCCTGACCACTCATTGAAAACTTTGATTTCAAAGGTGCTGTACTGGCCCAGGATTAAAGTGTAGTCTGCTTTTGGAGTGAACTGTAGGTATGTTTTTTTGTTTTATTTTCTGGCTGTTGTGCCAATGCCTTTACAGTTTACCCAAAGTGTGCCAATATAATTTAGTTTTCAGTTTGAGGATTCATTAAAAAATCTTGACCCTTTGTTTATTTTTCCTCGATTTGCTCGCCAAAAATAACTCTTCCACCACTATTAAAGTCCTGTGTAGAACCCTGCAGGAGAGTCTGCTTTAACGTGATACTGATGACTCTTGTATCAGTGGTGGCAAGAGATGTATCATACTAAATATTATGTTTCAATTGAGTTAACAAAACAACATATTTTTGAAACAGTAGTAAATAATCAATAATCAGTAATACAGATGGAACTGACTGCAGGATCTTTGAATGCTGTATTAGTACTTTAATTAATATGTAAGTTGATTGATCTCTGATCACTCAGCTCAGCCTGTACTGTTAAGCATGTGGATTCTTGATTAAAATGGCCTGATACAATGCGAGAGCTTTGTCTTGGTCTTCATGCAATAGGTTGTGCTGTTTTTTAAACCATCCAACGATTACTTGACCCTTTGCATTATTTGTTTTAATTGCTTTTAAGGGCCAATTCAACAACTGGTTTGTTTGGGTAGAGTATACAGTATGTGAGTGCAGCTGGTTTTGAACTTACTGTATGGTGCTCTTAAAGTGGAATCGAACCAGAGTACCAGTGTGATGTGAATCAGAAGTAAATGAGCCCTGTGTGCAGAAGTCATGCTTCGCTTTCAGAAACCAGCATTTTATAAATGTCTGCATTTTAAGTTTAAAATCGTCCTTTTGTTACAGTTTGTAGTACATTATAAATTGTACATCAGAAAACTATAATACTAATAATACTAAATGATAATTAATCAGAAACAGTAAAAAGTGAAGGTTTATTATGTGCAGTGCTTTGCAGACAAAAAATACTTGCCGGTATTCTCAAGAGGGTAATGTATATTGGAATTAATGTATGAGGATGCTGATATGTACTTCACTAAAAATGTAGTTCTAACTCATGGGCTATATTGTTGTTGTGGCTTTCCATTAAACATGAAGTTCCTCTTTGCATGACTGATGGGGTGAGACATGGGCAGGTTTGTGTGAGTACAGTAACGGGAACAGCCTCAACATTTAATTGAATAAAGTGGATTGGGGGTCTTGCTACATGTATTGCTATCACTTTTTGTTAATTAAAATTTCTTGTGTGTAATTCTGGCATGACCTGTAATGTGAGAAGGATATTGATTCCCAATTACATACTGGAGATGAGAAAGTAGAATAGTTCAATCTTGGCACTTTTAAACATTTCAACAGGCAAAATTTTATATCTATTATATATATATTTATATATATATATATATATATATATATATATATATATATATATATATATATATATATATATATATATATATATATATATATATATATATATATATATATATGATATATATATATATATATATATATATTTTAGCCTCCATCATCCGAGATATATGACAATTTTATTGGAGAGTATAACTGTTAAAATAACCTCTGCATTAGTGTTTGGTATTTAACTTTTGTTATGGTTTTATTTCTGTTATTTTAATACATAATAAGCAAAAGTCTCAAAGAAATTCAAGTGAATGCAGTGGTGCAGAAAGTGCGCTATCAAAAGGCCAAAACACTGCAAAAGTGCCGAAGTCACTTAAAGTAATTGCAACTTTATTTTATTCACCCATTAAAAGACATCATGCAGTAGGAACATGTAACCACATGGGTCACATTAAAACCATTTTATGCTGGCCTAAATTGAATGTTCTCAGTAAGAATTGGACTTAAGTTTAAAAAATTGAGTTACTCCTTTACTGGCAGCAGTTATTGTGTGACATGTTATTAAAATGTGTTTTATACTGATTTTACATGAAACGGCTATAGACCTGATCTTTTCCAAACATACAGGCCTATGTAAACATTAGACAAGGGACTTGACACCTTTCTCAAATCTGTGTGTTAAAATCAAACCTTGGCATGAATATGCTTTTGTAGGCCGTTTCCATGTATTGCTGGTACAACATTTAGCATGAAATAAAAGGCTCTGCGGTGGAATACTGCGACCTCAGTAAAATGCAGGATTGCTTTCCTCCCATTCCCAAAAAAGACTGGACGATATAAATAACAAGCTCAAATGCAAGATTATTATTGATTTTAAATAAAACCCATGTAATTTAAATCTGAGAGAGAGAGAGAGAGAGAGAGAGAGAGAGAGAGAGAGAGAGAGAACAAACAAACACACAGTAGTTAATTATGTCATTATACATAGTAAAGTCCTATGCATGTTAAATACAGTAGGTCATCTTTTTAGTGGATAGTACACTGACCATGTTGACTATTTAATGTGAGAGAAGCTTCAATGGGAAATTACTGCTGTCAATTAAGTGAATGAAACTTGAATACTTGGAGCAACGTTGAGGCCCTGACATGAGTTATGTTTTCAGTCTGTTGAGACAATTTAAATTTTATCATGCAATAGGGGGGGCGACACCTCCTTACCCCCCAGTGTTATTAATACAAGTGAGTGATGCTTAATAACAAAGTGGGTTCAGGGTCCCCCACCAGCTCGTAAAGGGATTATATTTTTGTCTTTTTGTCTTGCTCTCTTGCTCCAAGTGCTTTCTGAGTCATTTAAAATTAACATGACTCCCTATGTTGTGTTGGCAAGGTGTCCTGTGAATAAGCAGGGAAGTGTTTCTGGTACGTAAAGTGCAAGTCTCTGCACTCTTTGATGTTGCAGTAACTGTTTTAGTTGGCTGTTTTTTTTGTTTATTTTTCTTCAGGTTTGGCTTTTGGCTTTTTCCTTTCTGCATCTAGGCCTTGGTTTCAAAACTCAGTCCAAGTTTGTTATTGAAGTGATCGAGAGTCAGGCGTTTGAGTGGTCACCAAATGCAATCTGCACCCTTTTTTGTGAAATAAGAATAGCAAATAATTTTAGTTGCAGCCAGCAAAGGCACACTTTGTAACTCGTAACTTAACCCTATTAGTTGTGCATTAAATGGAGCAGATTCCAATTTGGTAAAGGCCTTGATAAATCTGGACTGTTGTTCCACACCTGTGTTAGGGACGTGCCGATTCACACGGTGAACCATGATATTTTTCTTGAAACGATTATTGATACAGTGTATCGATGCACTGTTTTTGAATTGTTTTTCTTGAAGTAAAATTGGATCTGTTAACAAACATGAGCATGCACTAGTTCTTGTCTGAATTGATAATTAGAGAATAGTATTTATTAGCATGTACTCCAGCAGCCTTACCTACCAATCACTGTGTTCAGGGTGTTTCTGTCAATCCCGCCGGCAGCAGAGTGAAACAGAAGCTGAGTGGAGATGGGTTATTAATGTTGATTATCTCATCAGTGCGATGGTGAAATTTGACTTCCTCTGGCCAGTTTAAAATCCAGTGGACATTTGTGAACCAGAACATGTAGATCGCGTAGTGTTCCTGAAGAAAAAAAAAAAATCTGCATTTGGAGAACTTATTTTGCTTTCTTTCTCAGACTCAGATTTTGATAAACATTTGTTTGCAAGAACTGTGCACATTTTTTAAAATGTGTTATTATTGTTGTTGTTGTTGTTGTTTTTTATAGGGTTCTAGGGTGCAAATGGAGCAAAAAAAAGGTAAACATTTTATTCATGGTTAGGCGAATTGGCACATGTAACTCAAAAATGCTGCTTCTCCCTTTAAAAGCATGTTTATTTGTTAATGTGCTATGTCGTCAGTCTGTAAGGGGGATAAAAACGCATATCGCATGTTTTAATAAACTGAAGCGCGAGAAGAACGATAATAAATAAACTGATAATAATTTCAACAAATACAAATCCTTATAAATTGTAAGCGCAGATAGGTGATGCATTAACTACACCAGATTACGGTAATCCCAGTTTCATGCAACAGTTCTGACGGTGACCAAACGTGAGCGAGTGTTGCGTAAAAATGTAGTATTTAATATCGTAAGTAGCAGAACCAACTCACTGCAATTTAAACTTGTTTTTACTGAAAAATAGACGTTAACATGTAAGGGTGAGACAATACACCAGGTCACGATATGATACGTATCAAGCCACGATACGATATATATCGCGATACTAATGAAAAATCATCTCTACTTGACGGACTTGAAAATAATTACAAGCCGTTGGCTTCTAATGCAAAAACTTTCTCTGCAGCCCTGATGCATAACTTTGTTCTAAGTAAATGTATTTTAAAGACTAAACAGGAAACAAAAGCAAAAAAGGCCGTGAAGCTTATTTGACCAGTAGTGCAGCCCGGTATTATTGCAACCGTTTGCACAAGCAAATGAGACAATTGTGTGATTTTTTTTTTTCTTTATGTTTGCGTACATATTGCGAAGACACTGCCGATACCCAGCCCTACCCTGTGTGCTGTAGTAACTGCATGAACAACAGTACTAGTAAACCTACAGACGTATTCATGTTATGATACTGTTGTAATTCCTGCCTCTTGGAAGTTTCGATGTCATACTTGAAAAGTGGGTATTCTGAAAACCAAGAGCACTATGTGGTGCAACAGTATCCATTTACAAACTTTGGAGTGTTGGTGTTTTAGGTTAACTTATCATGACAGACAGTGATGAGTTTCAGTAACTTGTTGATGTGTTGCCTCTTTCACTGCTGAGGAGCTCAAAACAAACTTTCAGATGTAAGTATGTAGATCTACACTTGGCTGAAAAACTTTAGTTTGCTGTATGGCTGGCTAATGCAGTAAGAGGGAAAGTAAGTTGCCGAAGTTAGCACATTAAGCCAATATCTTGGCTAGGATTTTAATACAGGATCATCTCATCTCCGTCTCAGCTTGAAGGAACTACAGCTTTGGTGAGACTATCTAATTTGGTCTTCTCAAGAGAGATAAGGTGACACAGGGACACTGTTTTGACTCTTTCGTCTGTTGAAGCATGCTACAGACTAAAAAAAAAAACATTAACATATAAAAATGTATGGCATTCCCAAAGCTTATTTTTATCCCCAATTAGGGAAGAAAAATAAGTTACTCAACAGGAACCATGTTAAAGTCAGTACTGTTGTATTAAAGGACAATTTCTGAATGCGAGTGCCAGAATAATCTCTGGTGGGAACAGAAAAGCTCTTTCCTTTTCTAGAAAGGATTTTATTCCTTGGCAGAGAGTATTTATTTAGTACATCCTTTCAAGTAATTGCTGTTCACATGTGTCTTTATGAAGATGGCAATTAGCACAACTGCAAGTATTACATTTATTGTGACTTGATTAATCTTGGACAGTTCAACCTAACTCTGGCAGTTTCTATAGCAACCCAAAACACATTTTATTTAATCTTGCTAATCAGGTTTTGAAGAAGCTGTGAAAAAATAAAAAAGCAAGCTATCTGAAAAGTATATAAATTATTTTCAGGGGGAAAAAGAAAACAAGCATAAAAGATAGTACAAGCCAACAGTTCTAGCAAACGGATGGGGGTTTGGGTGGGGTGGTCGACAGTACAGTCAGTGTCAGACACTGTTCTGCTTTTTTGGGGATCATTTTCTTTTCCAGGGCAATTAGGATAGAATGGTTGAATTTGAACTGCATGGTTGCCGGTTTGCGTTGTTCGAATCATACTAAAACAGTAATCCTAAAACAAGGTTTTTAACAACCTGTCATTGAGTGTAGTTCAGACTTGGGGAATAACTGTTCAGCAGAATGTAGCTGTTTACCTTGACAGCTAAACCGTAGCAAGTTATCTCTTGACCTTGTGATCTAGGGTTTGTATAATAGAGATCACATTAAAGCTGAGATAGCTGATTCAGAGTTAGTGTTTGCATATAGCACTATAAATAAAAAAGTGGGTGTGTATGTATCTGATGTAGATTATTTTCTAACTTGTAAGAACATCTATTTTGGCAAGTTTTGTATTTTCCAGTCCTCTGGTTTGCTATGTGACTCATAATCATACAGGCCTAATTCTACAATTCTCTCTGTTTTCACCCCTCTTTGCATGTTGTCTTGTATTGTGTGTTTACTGTACTTACTGTATTCAGGCTCTTTCCTCCCTGTACTGTCCCACTTGCCTGTCCTGTCCTGATTCCTTTTCCTGTTCTGACAGGCATTACCTGTAAGTTGAGTATTGCGACATTCTCTGCATACTACTGCCTAGTTTTAAAGAAGCAATTGTGCCTTTGTGCATTATCAGCTATTGTATTCAATTATAAATGACTCATAAGAAATCGACAGTTAAATTGCAGTACATTTTACCCTGTGTACAGATGGCATCCAGTGCATAGAATATATGTCACTAGCCTTAAATAAAATAGTCTCTTATTTAGATTGGTCAGCTTTGTTATACACTTTTGTCCAAACTGTACAAGATGACATCTACCCACGGTACATATGGTAGCAAAATGTCCAAAAGCTGTGGGGCAGAGGCTACAAACTGGGGCGGGGGGAGAACTTGTGTGAGCATTATTGTGGGCTGGAAAGAGGATATCTGAGATACAACATTATTTGTATGATCAATAAGTTGCTACCAGTTTCAACAAAGCATTACACACAAAAGACAATATTCCTCCATCCAGGAGAGCAACCACCAAGAAAAGGTGTTAAATTCAAGCATCACCCAGGACAACTGGAAGCTGCTAGAGACTGGAAGATGCTGGCAGATGTTGGTCAACGGCTTATTTTTCCACCTGAGATTGCCACCACTAACCTTCGACCAGACATTGTCTTGTGGTCTGGATCAGCAAGCCTTGCTCATCTGGTTTAACAGTGCCATGGGTAGATGCTGTGGATGTGGTGTGTAAGAGGAAGAAACTTTGGTGTGCTCAGCTAGCTGCTGAAGCGGAACAGCAAGGATGGAGAGTCTGAGTTTACCTAGTGGAGGTGGGTTGTCGAGGATTTGTGGCACACTGTACAACCTGGTTTCTCAGAGACGTCGGGTTCAGTGGCCAAGAGTTGCTTCGCACAGTGAAGAACTTATCTGAAGCAACGGAAAGGATCAGCAACTGGCTGTGGTTGAGATGGACAGATTCTGGATGGGGATCTCAAGCACAATAGAAAGAAAGCAACGCTGATGTTCAGGTACGTAAGCTGGGCTGAGCTGAGTGGGGGATGGAGGGAGGTGATGCTGGGATGCCAGAATCACTGTTGAGCCCTCTTGATGTCGTGGGCTAGTCAACGAAACACAGAGGATGGAAGGTGCCCACTTGAAGACCCCAGAGATATACCCTATTTAGCTCAATCCAGACGGTTGTCATGCTGATGCGCTGCGGAGACCACACTGGGTTGATCCACGGAGCCAGCATCGCGGCCGTTGTGTGTTCTGATGCGCTGGGGAGGCAAGATGAGCTGATCCCTGGAGCCAGCATTACACTTCAGCAATCAACACCAGACAGAAGGATATCTACATCATCAGATGGAAAACAACACAAATGGATGGAGATGCAGATGGATCAAATTAGTTTACTGCAAAACTACTTCTTAGTTGGTGCTTATCTTGGCGAGAGCCGAATTCAGATCAGCATGAAGTTCAACATCTTCTCTCATGTAATGGAAATCAACAAAACCTTTCTTTATTTGTGTATTGGAAAAATGTAAAATATGCCTCTTCATTTTGAGTGATTTAATTGTACAATACAAACACACACAGTTGAATTGGGTACTGTGGCACACACGGGAGTGCTTGGAAGGAGTTAACTTAAATGTGCTGTGTAAATGATACCTGTAATTACCAGGTGGTAATGTTGGCTGTATCTTTATAAAAACGACACTACACAATTAAGGCCACTTCCCATCTTATAGAGGGTTTAAACTATATGAGATGGATGGCTTCTTGACAGCCTTGGCAGACACCCCAGCTCCTCCACTCTCATATGACTGCACGCTGTGCCCTTTCTGGAATTTCAGAGCTGGCTGTGTGGTGGGTGTGGCAAGACCTACAATAGAGATCTCATAGAACAGCTGTGTGACTGAAATTTCTAAGCTGGCTACCAGAGACTGGATTGACCTAGAGACAAGAAACCTGCTATCTCTGGTTTTCTAGGTCTGCGTGTCAATGCTGTGGTATTTTGGTACATTGCCAAGCTTGTTGGAAGGGTGTGGGCGCTTTCCCTTCAACTAGAGATTGCATCTTGTAAAATCTTCTTCATTTCCATTTGATTTATTACAGATTTTGTAATTAGGATAATATTCCTGTTATTTTGATCAAGTTAGTTATGCCTTTCAGGATTTCTACCTTTCTTTTTTTTCCATACTAGCCACCTACAATATGATTATTTTCACCAACAGCCTTGCCCTTTTACAAAGTCACTTATCTGATTGGAGAGGGCACAAGGCTCTTAAGCAACACCATCCACTGCCCAAATCCTGTGCTATCTCATACAATATGTAGACACACACTCCTTTACCTTTCACTGGAGGCAATCTTTGCTATTTGTGTCTTGCTTATAATGAAAGTGGAATGGTATTATGGGGCAAATGGGAGTCACACATATGCTACCTTATAACTAGTTCTGTAGTATAAAAGGCTGCCTTATACAGGGGAGGCCTGTACTGGGTATATAATCATTAGGTTTAGTTTTGTTACTCTGTGAATATCACTTTGTTTAACCCTTTTGCTGCGGTGAACATTCGACCTGGTTGAGGTCTGACTGACATAACGTGACTTTTGGCTTGCGTATCAGGACAATTGTCCACCAAAATTATATGTAGTATACCTTTCTAAACAGCTGAGAATCTGAAGATCACCAAGAGTCTAAAATTTTCACTCTACAAACTTAATGTCAGTGGTAGACACAACTCTCAGGAAGTGTAGTTTTTGGGTGGGCGATCACTAAATTAAACTTATGGAGACATTTCTACAGAAATGAATTTCAGTGCATTTTAAAACTTATTTTTAAACTAGGTAATCATAGGGTATATTTCGTCATACAATGATAATCTTCAGATTCTCAGTTGTTTAGAAAGGTATAATATGTATACTGTGGATCGATGGATATTTGTCCCGATACACAAGCCAAAAGTCACGTTATGTCAGTTAGACTTCAAACAGGTTGAATGTTCGCCGCAGCAAATGGGTTAGCCAGTACCAGCTACTCTTACTGGAGGCACGTGGTAGTTTGTCATCCTTTTAGGTGTATCTTGTGAACAGACCACAGACATTCTTAATCATGGAGTCATGGTGATCTACTGTACTTGTTCAGTAAGTTCTGGCATCTGGTTGTTTCAGTTAATTAAGACTGAAGAAACGCCCATGTGATCTTGCTGGGACAGCTGCTGAGTGCTTTGGCTGACACACCCTTCAATTACCATGTAGAGTACCCTCAACTACCCATTTAGGAAACTCATTTTCAGTAAGGCCTCCTACATGAATTTGCTCTAGTCACATGGTGGCCTTGGCACTTGGAGTTCAGTAACTTGTCCCAGCTTGTACAAAGATCTGGAATTCTGAACCCAACATCTCCAGGCTCTTTATTCTTTGACCACTGGCCCAAACAAGTTTCCCGCTCTTACTATTAAGATACTAAACATATGATTGGACAAGAAAACAAAGCCAGTTTGTTAAAGCAGACAAGTGAAAGTCTGTGGGAAAAGTACAGCGCCCTGCTGTTAGGCCTGTTGAATATTTGATTACAACACACCCATTACATTGCTAATTATATATGTTACTGTATTGCTTATCTGCAATGTTAAAGTGTTACTGAGCCTGGTCTTACCAGGCTGATTAAAACATTCTGGGGCATGAAATTACTTGTGTCACTTATGTTTATACTCTACAAATTGAATGTCTTTACAGCTATTGGAGTTTGAAAAACAGATGTGCTTGCTTGTGTTCATTGTTAAAAAAAAAAAACAATGAACAGATAGTAATCTGTCAATTTTTAGCTTTCAATTAATAACATTTAAGGTACATTGGGACTTGATTTTTACTATCAAATGGCAGTATAGTTAATGTTAAATGTGAATTGATTGGGAAATGATGCAGTGAGTGCCAATTGTAATGTTTTGAGCAGGTGTACAGTAAATTCATGGTCCTAACCAGTGTGCACCACAAAGCATGATTATTTTTTTCACAGAAACAATTTGTAGTATGTGGACCCTTTTATTTTTGGGGACATAAATGCTGTTTTGACGCACTCATCTGCTCTTTCGCTTTTGTAATGTATCAGATGCTGCTGATTTTAAAATGGCTTGTGTGATCATTCTTTGTTTTAAATCATTTTTACAATTGCTTTGTAGATACCTTTTAAATTAAATCTGACAATCTTTTACTGTATTTACTACCACAAAGGGTTGTCTTGGCTTGGGTGGTTTAGTTCTGTGGTCTTGACACCTATGTGTCTTCAAACACTGCAAGGGATGGGGGTCAATGTGTGTTTTTTTTTTTTTTTTAATATTAAATATGAAATTAAAATATATTAAATGTTCTGTTTGCCTCTGGCCAAGCCAATGTGGTTGTTTTTTTTTGCATTTTACCTCTTTCTGCCATTATAAAATATTTATAGGTTTCCACATACTCAATGAAATATTATTGACCACATTGTCTGTTGTACATTAGGGCTGTCTTTTAAGCCTCCAAATAGCAATCGATTAATTGGGCACACAAAATATAATGGTTCAAAGAAATATTGATTGTACCACCCAGAGAAATTTGTCCCCCTCACACAATGTGATTGTTTTAATATCATTGCTATTTAGTAAAATCTTGTGAAAAACAATGGAATGTGAGGTGTAATTAACTGTAATATAGCTTTGTGCATGTTACTGTAGGAGTACCGGCAAAAAAAAATTAGCAACTGTGGGCGACACTGATTGTACTTACATCAATCAGGAAACCTAGACTGAGCACGCAGCCCAGTTTGATAAACAGTATTATTCCCAGGGTTAATGGTTCATTTTGAAACTCCAAAGAAACACAAACTATATACAGTCAGTTTTCTTCAGTGTGCACAATTTATTAACGTGTTGTTTGCCAGGACTGCAAGCTTGTCGACCTGCTCTGGATCCAAGGTAGCGTATTTTTTGTTTACATCGAATAGACAAAGGGCGTGTACTTACAAAGCATTTTCAAAACTGATTCGCTGGTAGTCAGATTGGGACCAGCCAATCAGATGCTAGTTAACACTTAAGCAGGAAAAGAACACGCCCACTGTTGGTCTTTGGCAGAAATACAGTAAATAGCAAGGCAGAGGGTGTTTGGTGTAGTTTCATTGCTAAACTATACATGTTATTAACTATTCATGTTACAAAAATGTAATTATTGAATCGATTATCCAGTATTTATCTCAATGTCTGTAATGAGGAATTGAATTGATTTAATCGTAACAGCCCTATTCTACATTAACCGTCTTATTCAGGATCTGAGCAGTGATTTTTTTTCAATCTGTTTGCATGCAATGGGTAATTAGAATAGGCATTCATACAGTTAACCCATGCAGTACATTCTGTATTTTGCACTTGCAGATAATGAGGTTTGGTGTCTTTGCTACCAGTACCGTGAATTGAACCATTCCCAAGTTGTCTGTTGTTTAGGAGAAAAGCCTGGAATTGGAATTGGCCATCATCTAGCAATCCTTCCCTGCTTATCATTCACTTTTTTGCTAGCATGTTGTGATGCAGATGTGTAGGTAGATTGTTTTCCATTGCCTGGCTTAGGTTTTTTTATATGTAAATAATCAAATGGCATGGAGTAACAGCCTATTATCTCCTCGACCATCTATATTATTTTTCTTGGGAAGTAGTGAAAGTGGCTTCCCAGAGACGGTAGGGTTGACTGGACCAAAATAAAGAAAATTAGAATGCACGTTTTGTTTTAAACAAAAGATATTAGTTGTATTTGCTGACATATCTTGAATTGTTAGTAGCATGTTGTTGAATACCAGTCTGATATGTATTCATGTTTTTTCACCCGTTGACCTGTCATGATCCCAACAACCTGTACTGTTAGCACTTTATAAAAATAGATCTGTCTGTCTTCACCTTTATCTGCTGTTGCATACTTGCAGCTTGTATACATCCATATTTTGTTTAACAGCTAATGCAGCTATGGAAACTATGCTTGCAGTGTGTACTATAAGTTACTAGTGAATTAATCATGGCTGTAACAGTGTACAGGGTAAACAAAAATAAAAACCCGAAACGGCCCAGTATTTTACTAAACGTTTAACTGAAAATATCCTGTTTTATTAGCTCTTGCATTGATTTTCATTTTTTTTTGTTTCATCATTTACAGTATCTTAATGCATTGTAAAAATGTCTTTGTGAAATCATAATAAAATTTGAAAAATTGTAAAATATGACTGGCAAATACAAAATCTAGTCTAAATTTTCATTGAAAATGTGTACAAAGGTTTTAACAGTAAACAACTGTTTAGACAGAAGGTTATTAAACAGTTATTTACAACCTGAATACTGAAGTACAGAGGCAATTAACTTTGGTACAACCTGAGATAGTAACAACTTCTTCTATGCACAAGGCGTCTGGGATGCCGGTACCTGCGTACCAGGTTTATCAGGACTCTCAGGTTTGCAGTTGTAAATCATGCAGGTGCAGTAATACAGTTGCATTGCGTAAAGTAATGCATTCATAATGTTGGTTGGCTCAAACTGCGTTGTACAGCAGTTCCCGCTTTGGAATACTGGAAAACACAGGACTGAAGGGGTGAGTTGCTTCCATTTTACGTGACCAGTGAACGGTTGCGTTTTGGAGAAATCCATTTCAGGCTTTTATGCATTATGTTGCTATAAAAAATATTTTTAAGTACAGTAGTCTCCGGCTAAGAGAACACCCCCTGTGGAAGCAAGTGTTCTTATAGCTGAAGTGTTCTCTAAGACAGAGTTAGTCACCAGACACAACATGAAGGGAGGGGGAGGGGGTGTTGGAGACCACTGATGCGGAATCACCCAAATCTGTATAGAATAATTTCCTGAATGTTGATCACCCTCTTAATGGAAACGGGATTATAATTGTATGTCATCCTACATCTGAAAAAATGGTTTCTATTACAGTAGGGTTATAAAAATCTTCATAACTCAAATAAGAACAAAAGCATTTGCTTTCCCAGCACAGTTAGATGATTTGCTCTGTATCCACAGTAGGCTCTCAACAGAGCTGGGCTCGTTCTCAATGAATTATCATGCCTCTTTCACCAGTATAAAAGGCAATTAGAGTATGGGTATAAGTGAAAATTAAAATGTGCTTAGCTTTCACTCTCTTAACCAATGTGTGTTAAACCATACTACAGCACCCCTTTGGCAAGTCACTCTCATCATTGAGTAATGTGATAAAACCAAATGAGTTCAGAAAGCAGAACATTGTTTACTGAAATCCATCATACTACACCAGACATTTAGTATTATTCAGATTCATATTTGAACGGAAAAGCTAGTTTTCTCATTCATTTAATGAATCCACTTTGGGCACATCTGCACTATTTGCTTTGTAGTCTTCACTTTAGGCCAGGGTTTCCGAACCCTGGTCCTGGGGATCCCATATGTCTTTTTTCAATTACTTTTACTAGACCCTTAATTGAACTAAATTTACTTAGACATTTTTAATTGTTCTCAGCTCCTAAAATTTCAGCATTGAAGTTACTTGTACAATGTTATAGCCAACTTGAAATCTGAAAACAAGTAGGTCTAATTAAACAAATTATTAGTTCAGTTAAGGGTTTAGTTAAGTAATTGAGAGCTCAGTTGAAACCAGAACCAGAAGACAAATGGGGTCCCCAGGAACTGGGTTGGGAAGTGCTGCTTTAGGCTCTGAGTGCTAATCTAAAGCCTGGATTAAAAGTGGTATATTCTGTGTTTGCATGCCCTCAGATTGAAAAAGAGTTAGACTGACTGCAAACCATATTTGCGTGTCTGAATTTTGTATACATTACTGCTCCAGTCACTAGATCCATGTTCCATGACAGGGGTGTCCAATCCTGATCCTGGAGGGCTGGTGTCCCATCTGTTTTTTGTTCCACGTCTACCCTAAATAACTTAATTGGACAAATTAAGCTTCTAGTAAGCACTTAATTGGTCCAATTAAGGAATTTAGAGTACAGCTAGAGCAAAAACCAGGTGGGACAACGGCACTCCCAAGAGCAGGATTGGAGACCCCTGCGCTATGAGATGTTTTGCAAGAAAGTAAAATGTGCTTTGCTCAACTCAGGCATGATTTTGCAACAAAAGGGGCTTTGTTGTTAACGTGCAGGTTGAATTAAGTATTATAATAGAAATGCTTGTGCTTTTGTATTGAGACTTCACTGTAAATGTAACCTCTATTACCTGGTCTGGTAGTTAACCACGAGGTCATGCTCGATTTAATCAGGGTTTTACTGTGGTTAGGAACCTATAGTGTTGCCCTTCATTGCCATTGTAACAGTTGAGCATTTTTAATTAAGATATTTACCTTTTCAGTGTTTTGACTTTTGTTTTTTTAAAGCTAGATGTTCCATCTACTGTAATCTGTTTATCTACAGCCATTTTTAACTTTTTTTTTTAACAAATAAAACTTTTAGTATTATAAACAAAACTAAATTCCACACTGTAAAGGTGAATCTACACTGGAAGTGAGCAATGAGAGCAAATTTTGTGTCTACATAAAAAGCGAATATTTAAGCAGAAACTGTCATATGACCCTGTCCTTATCCCTCGCGCTGTTCTCCCACACAAGACAGGGGCGACTCATTCACAACACCTCTCACGCAGCACATAGATTAAAGACCAAGCAAGCAAAGCCAACACACGCCAAAGAGAGCGTGAAGTTGCCACACACCCAGGAAAGAGCGGTCCCACTGACAGGGGGAAGATGTAAAGCACACACAAGTATTGTTGTGTTTTACCTAGTAATACAAAACAGTACACAAACAACTATTTGCATAATTTCCTCTTCTCATTCACTCTCACCCATAGTCCCAACAGTCCAATTGCATTAAAGCTGTTGCAGGTGGGGCTTATCCTGGAACGGGTTGAGGCAGGGATTGGGTCTGACCCTGAGGCGTACCTGGGACTGTGCCTGGAAATAGGGCTGAAGTTGATCCTGGATGTGGTTTTGTGAGTGGGTTGTAACAATCTTCCCAGCATTTTTTGCAAGTTCAAACAGTTAACAAGAGAAACAAAAAAGAAAAACAAACAAGTTTAGAATGTAAGAAACTGAATATATTTGTTACAACACCCACTACTCCTTCAAACACCATAACAATCACGATTGAAACAACATCATTGAAACACATTTGAATTAGGACTTAAGAAGAGCTCAGTGCAGACATTATCCCTTATAAGAGCAAAGCACACAATCATAGTCACTATTGGAACAACAAAATCGAAACACATTTGAATTAGGACTTAACACTAGGGCTGCGGTAGTCATTTTAGCGGTTTTTGGTTTTAAAATGTAATTTTCTCCTGTCTTGTAACATGTATGGGGCTGCACATTCATGTACCTTTCTGTCCGTTTGTATTAAATATTCTCCCAAAGCATGAAACGTGGGAGTGCAGAAATAAGAGGTATATATTATATTATCTTCCAATAATTACTTTTATATTTTCCAATGGTTATCTTTATGGGATGGTGTCACATAGTGAAGTAACTTACAAAAAATATATGGTGATTAAATAGATTCAAGAAAATGCACAGAGTCCTTTTCTTCAATAAGTTGTTAGGTTTATTGAAATATGCAGGGAGTCTGGTCGCAGGTACAGGACAAACAGAATACTCATCATTACAATGTTTGCATGACATTAAATACCCTTCTGTATAGATGGTCCACCTCCCCTTTCTCTGACACTTAACCAATGGCCAAGGTACAACACATTATTCTGTTAATTTATTGTGTGTGTGTGTCTGTGTGTGTAGTCTAGTGTGACAACCTCTGAACTCGGTGCATTCTTCACACTCCTGGAGACAAAAGGTCCATAAATCTGCCTTTTGTTATCTTCTTGGGACCCCTTTGATCCCAGTGGCATTATCTCTTTCAATCTCTCTGAAGTCTTTAGAGCCTTTGCTAATTGTAGTCCACAGCATTGTTATCTTGTTAGCTTGCAGTCAGTGTTGGGCAAGAAGCTTGTAGACACAACATCTCTATCAATGGTTAGCAGTACATGCAATTTGAACCAAACAGTCTGCTATCTGCAATATTAGTCTCCTTTCAGAAAAGAACACCAGTATAGCTCTGCCAGTCCACATGCTTAGCAAACTGCTAATCAATTCTTGATCCATGCTTTCCAACACAGTGCCCCCCCCCCCCCCCCCCCCCCCCCCCCACACAAGACAACCATTCCCCGAAGACGTTGGTAAAGGAGAAGAAACCCCGTAAAATCTTTTTATGTTGTCTACATGATATGGATCTACTGACTTTGGGGAATCTATCCTTTCTTGTGTAGTGGCAGTATCTTTCCATTTTGCTGGTAGTTTGTTTAGCCATGAAACCTTTACTAGCATCAGAGAGTGGATGGTCTTGTATTCAGCCTTTATCACCTGTCTGATAGCTAACCTGACACCCCCTCTTATTATAGTAGACTACCTGCTTGATTTGTTCCTTGCCTTAAAATCCAGTACTTTCGTGCTTGGCAGAACTGATGGCGAACCTAAACTCAGAGTCACGGATCCCAAGTAGCATGGTTGTCATTAACATATGAGGTAATCATAGTCTTCAAAGTGCGATTAACTCGTTCAGTCAAGTTACTTTAAGTGCCCCATTAAGTGAAGATTTCCTGTATGAGCATGCTGACAATCTTCGGAGTTGTGGCTTCTCGGAGAGGAAACATCTCCACCCATTTTATGAAATAATCCACCACTATGAACAGATATTGATTGTTTCTTGGAAATGGCCCCACGGGATCCACACCAATAATTTTTCCTGGTTCTGATACTGATGTGGACTGTAACATCCCAGGTGGTTTGGAACAAGTAGGCTTGCATTACACAGTCTCTTGAATACTGCCGTACGTCTTTGCATATTTGTGGCCAGTAACAGATGTTCATCAGACTTAAGAGTCTTCAGATGACCCAGATGTCTGCCTAGTGGGTTTTGTGAAAATACTTCATAAAAGAAACTCTGGCCTTGTCTGGTACTAAAAATTGATAGCTATGACCACCACACTTCCCTGGTGCCCTGCGCTACAAGACACCGTGCTCCAACACAGTCAATCCGACCTGGTCGCTTTGTAACAAACCCAATCCTTAAGCAACGTCCAATAACTAGTATTTTTTGACGGAAATACAAATAAACTACCCTGAACAATATAACTCTCCAAAGCAGTAGGATTGCACGACAGAACCAAGAAAAATTGCAGGGTAAGTCAGGATTGTTTACAACAAATAGAACATAAGAAGACAATTAAACCAGAAGGCAACACCAGAGTTCAAATAGCAGATGTTATTGAATATGCATGGAATATTATACTTGAGACAGATGTATCAAACATTTGGTGTACATGAGTTTTAATCAGACAGCATTTGACCCATTCAAAATGTTTACAACTGAGTCCATCAGGCAGTCCTTATTGAGAAAAAATGTCCATGAAACAACCACAACCACCTATACTTTAAAAGTCCCAAAATATTATATCCAATCCGTATTGAGACTGCTGTTGAACCGGAAAAGTTTAAACGCAAAACAAAACAAAAATGAAACTTCTGTGCTGGGTGCTTGTTAATCTCCAATAAATAAACAAAAATGATAATAATCCAAAACAGTCAGAACAGCCCAGATAATCCAGCAGCAAAAAATAAGATTCCACCCCATTAGGGGATCTCGCCCAGTTCTTCCTTGGTCCTGTAGAGCTTGGAGTTTCCAACCAGGTAAGAAGACAAAAAGTGATGATGATAAATGGATTAGTCACTGTTGTTGTTCTTAGGATCCATATAAACCATTTGAATGATGTGGATAGTTTGAATTTGGCAGGAGATTCGATAACTAAGTTTAATTTAAACTGGAAAAATGGCAGATTAGAGAAAATACACTGTTTCTAACAACCAAAAGATTATTGCTTCCTGATTTCTCCTTTACAGACCAGCAACCTCCCTCTTCAAACACTCTGCATCCACAAAAAACCACACCCGAAAAAGAATCACCCCAGCAAAAAAGGAACCACCCTCACCACCAGGAAGTAATAGTCCTGTTTAAAGAGCCACCAATTAAGATACTTAGAATTAATGATAAATCAAGCCCAATGAGACCTTTGCCAAGGCAATTCGCAAAACACCTGAATCTAAATAGGATTTCCATGTGGCAATTAAGGAAAAGATCATTCAGTTAAAACAAGAGAGAAAGTCCAGTGCAGAGATAAACCCCTACCAAAATTTAACAGTAAATTGAAATAGCTTCACCTAATTTTACCTAATGGAATCTGAAAGGCTCACTTTAAAAATGAGAACAAAATGACTTATTTAGCAATTGAACAGAGAATTAAATTAACCTGGCCAGGTATTCTGATACTCAATTAAGAGCAGCAGGCAGCAAATTACTTATGCTGCATTCATGTAGCTAGTGCTACAGCTTTGCCATGGTTAGCAGTTGCTGTATAAGATCCTGCATTTCGGGATCGTTCTCCTGAGGACATACAATCTCCGGCCAATTCATTGGCCGTGCATCCTGCTGTGCTTTTGAGTCTTTAGCAAAGCATGCTATTTAAAGCAATTTAGTCATTGTCCAACGAATCTACCGTGATGAAGGTTTTGGATTGTTAAAAACCCAGACTAAAGCGGCATGGTCAGTCACTAGTTAAAATTTACGTCCTTCTAAAAAGGAATGCCATTTTTTAATGGTCCATATAACTGCAAGACAGTCTCTTTCAGAGACTGATTAATTACTTTCTGCTGTGGTCAGTAAGCGTGACGCTTATGCAATAGCTTATTCATTTCCATCTTCCGCTTGCGTCAGCACCGCTGCTACGCCCACATTGCTGGCATCGGTTTGTACTCGAAATGGCAACTGATCATTTAGATGTCGCAAGAGAGGTGGGGAGACCAAAGTTGCTTTCAGATCTTCTAATGCATCTTGACACTCCCGGCTCCATTCCCAAATGGCATCTTTGCGTTTCAAAGCGTTAATCGGATCGGCCCGTTCAGTATAAGCCGGTGATGCCACCCACCCAACCACACCCAGAAAGTGCTGGACCTCCTTCAATGACTTGGGAACAGGAAACTCTTTTCCTCTCCCCTGCAGCAAAACTGCAGAGTTTATATAGGTTGTTAAAACAGACACTTTGCCACCTGGTGGCGGAGATTTAGATATTACCGCACATAAATACAATGCACCATAAATCAACAGGCATGTAAAAGGAACATAAAATTAGCTCTGGGCTACAGACGTCCATGCAATCGGTCTTCCAATAGTTACTTTATATTTTCCAGTGATTATCTTTATGGGATGGTGTCACATAGTCCCCACCCCCTTAGACGTTGGTGAGGGAAAGACAACCTCGTAAAGCTTTAAGTATCCCCCCCCCCCCCATGTAACATCTTACCCACTATAACAATGCTTCTGTTTTTTTTGCACAGGCTCCCCGGCCACCCCCTCCTGCCTTTCCTCTGTTTATTTTCGTTTGCTGTATCGCATTGTTCCTTTTCGCTTTCTAAACATGTTTCATTTAGTAACAAGACATATAGGAGGCTTAGTAATAGAGGGATAAGGACGTGACAGTTTCTGCTCAAATATTCACTTTTTATGTAGATACAAAATTTGCACGCTTCATGTAGATCTACCTTTACAGGACAGACAGAGTATTTGTGGAAACATTTCAAATTGGTCAATTTTGCCAAATGGAATGTCATTAATAACAAAACTTGTTACAAGGATCACCTGAAAGAAGTCCTCTATCTCCAAGCGCACTTTTACGCTTTTTTTTTTTTTTAATGGATTTACTCTTGCTGCACTTCTCAGTCCAAACCTATTTGCAGATACTTTCAAGAATGATGTGAACAAAAAATAAGTCCTATTTAAGAGTAGCAGTTTTGCGAGCAGGCGTGCAGACTCTCATTAGAAGTGGATTTCTGGCAGAGTGACACTGTTGTGAATCAGCATGTATCCCGGAGCACCCATTGTACTTCATTCATTAGAAGTGCTGCTGGAGTTTGTTGAGTGTTATCTGTAACAGGATCCTCATCCAAGATTTCACATGTTTTAAGGTACAAAAAATAAATACATTTGCATACCAAAAATATTGTATTATGAGGTGTCACTGTAGTGTTTTAATATTTTTGCAGAATCAGTACAATCTTTTGCAATGTTTTTATTCCATACAGCATATGAAATAATCAAGTGTGATGGTGCTTTATTCTATTTAACTTAGCCATAGCCCTTTCTGTACAGTAAACCAAGAGTTTGAAGATGACTGTAGTCCTTTTGGTCTAAGTATAAAGTGGTATTAGTACTTGAACCATCCTTGTACTGTATGTTTAGTTTTGGATGGGGTGCCTTTTCTTACCCATCTGAGCCTGCAGGATAATCTTGAAAGATGGGTGTTTCAGTCTGGGGCTGTGTAAATGTTTGTACTTAATTAGGCTGTTGCCTTGGAGGAAAACAGGTAATTGCTCCCACACTACTATAAAGATCAAAACTGACATTATGTCTGTTCTTGTTTAAATTAAATACAAAGAGCTCAGACTTATGATTTTAGGGAAACATTTTAGTCAGACACATCATCTTCTAATCTCCAGATATTTGAATGTATGTTATTTGATTTCTGTGTACTGTATTTGAATCGAAACTGTATGAAAGAGGAGTGAAGGTGTAGGCAAGGTTTCTGTGTTTTACACGGAGTCTGTTTATCTTTTTAAAACAAATGTTACTGTTTCCCTTGGTTCAGGAATTGCATTCTGTTTGCTTTATTGATTAGGAGGCAGCCCAAACTAGTTCTGTTTTTAATACATAAGTTTTAGATACTTTATTGTTTTATTGCTTGAAATGTTATAAATTAAGTTTAAAAGTTTGAGTAGAAATATGTTTGGGAACTAATCTGGATCAATGTGTACAGTAAGTTTAGATTTTCATTTACAGGGAAAGAATCTTTGAAGACAAGCTTTTTTTGTGCACTGAACACTAAAATATAGGCCATTTAACATGGAAAACAAAACCATCAAATCAAGTAAATTTGCTAACAGAATTAAATAGCTATGTTAAGAATTTAAACCAAGCATATACTACAGTTGTATTTTATTGTCAGATTTTAGTACCTGTTTAATTACAGTACAGTGTAATTTGTTTCCTACTATTCTGTAACCCTGTTTTACTTAGTGAATTGTCTACTGTACTTCTGTTTATTATCAATACTAAATATGTATACACATGCACACATGTTGCATACTTAGTGACATTTTATTACTGTGGCTTGGTTTTAAACTGACTATTGCAATAGTCAAAAAATGGTTTGGCTTTAAGGATTAAGTATAAAGGTATAGTTTAACCAATGTACAGTACCTCAGTACAGTTTGCATGTTTTATAAAGTTTAAATTATATTTCTATAGAACCTTTCACACAGTGTCCCAAAGCGCTTAACAGTACAATAAAATCAACAAGAAGAATGCAGTGTAACTGAATACAAGAGTACGGAATTTTTTATTTTTTTTTAAGATTTATAAAAAGAGAGGAGTAAAAAGTTACGACACAACACATTATGTGTCAGTTCCTTAGGCAGTTTCCAGGTGGAGGGGAAGTAGCAGGCAGGTTTCCAAGGTGTATTTACTATCGCAACTTGATGCCTTTTATAGCGGCATTTTGATTTTTAGTCCTCTTAACATCTTGATGACTGTTGGTTTTCTCTATTGTGGGCAACCATAGGACTGAGGAGAAATAAAGGTGGTTTATGGCTTTCTTTCTAATACATACAAGAGACTGCATGTAATTTGGTATTTTATTTGTTTCATTTTTTTTTAATGTTGTTTCTAAACACTGTTTTATTAGTCCTTGTCTCACTTTTTATTGAAGTGCTGTAGCTTCCAACATGTTTTACCTTTCTTAAATTGTAAGTACATAAACTGCATATTTCCTAAACAAACTATTTTTTTGTGTGTACTTTGAAACATTATTAAAAAAAACAAAAAAAAAAACTTCTAACCCTCTAAAGCACTTTGAAAGAGTTTCATGCATTGCAAACATGATTTAATTAATCAAATCAGGCTTTAACAAACATTCCTTAAAACTGCCCTTAAAGTTTCGTGAACAGAGCCCAGTATCCTTAAATGAAGATTGTGATAGTGTTTTTCACTCTACAGTAAGCTGCCTTTTTTTTTTTTTTTTTTTTGTATTGATAACTCATTTATTATCGACTTAATGTGTCAAAATATGTTGAATGCAACTGGTTTCTTAATGTATTAAATTTATTGTATTTATTTTTTATTTTGCCACAGGCTCGCAATGTCAACACTGGGGAGCTGGCAGCCATTAAAGTCATTAAGCTGGAACCTGGTAAGCTATTCTGCTCATGGTTTATGTTTTTTTTATTTTTTTTATTTTAAGTGGACGGTGTAAGTGGTGGATATGAGAATTTTAAAACTGCACTGTGAATTATGATAGAAACTTGCTTTTGAAAATCTTAACAAAAAAAACACACACACGAAATCTATATAAACTGCAGTAGACATCTTGAGAAACAGTAACTGACTGTGTTTGGCAGATCTCAATGCAATTTAACTCGTTTAACAAGCTAGGTTAACAAGCTATAGCAGGGTAATGTGTTTCTTTCATTGTTTCCGTGACATTGGTTATCTGTTCTTGCTACTTACAGACAAAATAGATATTATTTATGTTATATCAGAAGGGCAAGTGTTTTATTGTGCGGTTGTATTGTATGTTTTATAGTTCCTGTGGAAAGAGTCTCTAAGGAGTTTCTAAAAATAGTTGCCAAATTCCTCATTCATCAGACACTCGTTATGTATTGTATTGTTTAAGCTGTCTATTGTGCAGTATCATCTTAGTCACTCTTTTAAAATGGATTTCTCTTCCTGCTTTTCTTTTAATGGTGGATAAAAAGTGGAACGCTGCTTTTAATAAGGTGTAATTCTCTATGAATTACATGGTTTTTCTTCTGATTTCACTGTGGACCCTGCATTATACTGTACCATACAAAATCTGAGCTAGATTGCTTTTGTTGAAAGATGCTGCATTCATACGGGGTGACGAAAGTCATGTCCTTTGCAGGATATGCTATACATTTGATTCTCACCAGCAGCAAGACAAAAGAAACATTAAATCATTGTGGTTTAGCACTTTTGAAACAGGTAATTGAAGCATTAGGCTAAAATCAACAAATGACTTCAGAATCCTTTGTCTGGGGGATTGCTGATTGCTTAACCCACTGATAAGCTGTAACATTCAGGATGAGCTCTTCCTTGCTTCAAATCAAGGGCTGATAGATTCAATGTAAAATTCTTTCACTGGTGGATATGCGTGATACAGGTTTAAATTACCCAATAACAAACCTACTGGGACAACCCCCTTTCTCCGTCCCTCCCTCCCTCCCTACACACACACGCACATGCACACCCACAGCAAAAATTCATGTAAGGTCATAGTTTTCTTTTTCCAGTAGCAGGTAATATTCTTTAAGAATATAATGGGCTTATTTTCAAATTTCTGCTCCAGTTGGTAATTTCCTCTTTTTTAAAAAAAAAATAAAAATGTGGTAGGAAATAAATCAATTTTAGTGTTACAAAAAGAAAAAATGAGTTACGGGGGAAATAATTACCCAAAAATCTTTTGAAAAACAAGAAGAAAAAAAAACTAATTTCTGAACTTTCCGAGGGAGTGGTTGGTACCAAAATGTTTGGTAAATAATTTTCATGACCAAAGCGCATGTCAGAGACAACAGTGCCCGGAATGAGTGTTTTTATAGTATCCGACTTGATAAAGCAAAACAACATTCACGAGAAGTGATACAAAAACTATTGAAATAACGGAAACATTCTCAGATGGGAGTTAAAAAATAAAACATCAGTTAATATATATCGTTAACCCTTTTAATGCCATGGGGAAAGGTATTGGAAACTGGGCAGCAAAGGGTTAAACCTGCTAAACCTCTATGGCAGAAGCACCTTGTTTCTTTTCAGAAGGAATCACTTAGCCTCTATGGCTGGAATGAATGACGCACCGCAGTTGCTTTTGACCAAAAAAAAACCTTCTTTAACAAAAAATATGTCCTTGTTTATGGGGCATCTGTTCTGCTGTGAAATCTGTTCATTAACCCGATTTTTGCTTCTTGCTTTAAACTTGTCAGTACAGTGGCAGAATGTATTGGCTTCGTTCTGAGGCATGTGTGGCCTTGTGTGAAAGCCAGTGTGTTTTAATGCTGAGTTGAGGCGATCCATTGTGCACTTAATTTACCTGCTCTTTTATGTTAATCTCTAAGCCGTAGTGAAGCACCAGTTCCATCAGCCAACTCTGTTAAATAATGGTTGGGCTGACTGCAGTAGATTGGGACAGGAAATCTATGATTTCTGAGATTTGTGTTAAAGCAAGATGTCCTATTGATGTGTAAGAGCTACATTAGAGACCTTTCCACTCATAATCAATGTTAAGTTGTGGATGCAGTTTTAAATAGTCCAAACACTAAAGATGTGTGGCGCTTTTAAAAAAAAAAAAAAAAAAAAAAAAAGTCAGTTCTTCATTCTGAGCAAACTAAATGTATTTTTTACAATTTGTGAATAAAAACTGGTCAGCTGGTTTGACAGACTGCGGTTTTATTTTCGAGACAGGTATTCTCTGCAGTTTTATAAGAGGACTTGAGTTATTATTTTAATAACTAAAGTGCTGAAGTCTCAAACTATTCTGCAGTGTAAATTATAACCTAAAGAAAAATCTGCGCATCTACTGTACAGGGCTTCATTTTAAGGCTTGTACGTTTGCCCAGGACAGTCAAAGATTTGGACGGATAAGTGCTTCCAACATACTCTGTGTTCTATAGGACAAGGGCTTCACAAATGTATTTTAACATCTTTTAAAATGAAAGTGATAAATATTCTGTAAGAAAGCTGACACTTCCTATATTGGTGTGTGTCGGCATCTATGTAGTGGTAGAGTTGCCGAAGGTCATCGAGACATTGGGAACCACGGAACAGCACTTTTGCAGTGTACATAGCAGTAGACGTCTTGTGTCTTATCAATCAAATTGCAGTTTGTCAGCCGCTCGCAGTACTATTATGGGATGTAGAGCACGTCCCGCAGGCGACCTGTTTATTTTGTTTAAGAGAACCTCCCAAGCTACCTGGGGTATTGTAGGTGCGAGTGAGGGAAAAAAACACTACTAATGCAATGTATATAAAGTGACTTTGCTATTTATCTCTGGCTGCCTGAAGGGAAGTTTGTGATAAAAGAATAGATTGCATTTTATTAATTAAAAGAAAATGTCTTGACTGAACTTTACGGTAATCTGGTGATTTAATCTGGTGGTGATTGGCACAGATGGGGTTAATTCCTGTCCCTGCCAAAAACATAAGAATGTGGCTTAACTGGATTGTGGGAACCACGACGCAGGCCAAATGGAATGGGATGACAGGCTGGAGGGCCTCCTCATTGTCCTTGAGGAGCAAGGAGGGGGAGCACGAGTGGCCAGAAGACCACCTCCATTCGTAACCGTTTCACTGCCGGAGTCCGTAGCGCCACTGCCACTACCGGAGTGTCCCATGCTGAGGGCAGTGTTACTGCTGCCACCACTGCGACTGGAGGAGCCAGCCATGCCTCTGTCAGCATTTCCTTTGCTGGAGGAGCCAGCATGGCCACTGTCAGCATTGCCACTACCAGCGGCGCCCCTAGTAGCATTGCTCAAAACTGCCATGTTATACTTTAAAGTTCAACATGGGGGTCAGTTTAATGCTTTTCCTTTTTTAAAATTTATATTGGTTTACTAGTTTTGTTTTTTTATGGTAACTGCTGTATTTCACATTTGATAAACAGAAATGCAATTTGCGTAATGCAGTACAATTTGTACAAATTTATAGCTTGAAAACAGAGCTATGAAATGCAGGTATGAGTGTAACGCTACCTCTGATTCCACTCTTTAGTAAATCCACCCATCAGTCAATGTATACATGTTTACATTCTTTTGATTTACCGGTGTTTTGTTTTGCTAAATTCACTTCTGGCACAATATATAATCTATCAAAACATATACTGTAAATAAAATCTGTGATTTGTGTGCAGTTTAAAGTATAAATAAATTGTCAAATGTCAAATTGCAAGTGGTGGTTTATAAATTGATATCGATATCTGCCATTTATTGATGAAATATCGGTATTCAGCCACAAAAATCTTAATCGGTGCATCCCTAATTAAAACTGCCTACCATGTTGAGCTGCAACTGTACATTTGCATGTGTGTGTGTGTGTGTATATGTATATATATATATATATATATATATATATATATATATATATATATATATATATATACACACACACACACACACACACACACACACACACACACACACACACAGTGCCTATCGAAAGTCTGCACCCCCTTGAACTTTTTTCACATTTGGTTGTGTCAGTGCCTCAGAGTTTCATGTGTTTAAATGAGGATTTTCTTCCACTTATCTACACACCATACTCCACACGGTTAAGGGGAAAAAAGTTTTTATTGTTAAAAAAATAATTATATATTAAATACAAAACTGAAAGATCAGAATTGGATAAGTCCCCACCCCCGTGAGTTAATAATTGATTACAGTTGTGAGTCTGATGGGATCGGTCACTACCAACTTTGCACGCCTCCCTTAGATTTGGCAATATTTGACCATTCTTCTTTACAAAACTGTTCAAGCTCAAGTTCTTGGGGAGTGTTGATGGACAGCAATCTTCAAGTCATGCCACAAATTTTTCAAAACATTAATATCAACATGACGTTAGTATGTTACTTAAATGTACTAGCAAATGTGTTCCAAACTGCACTGAAAGGAACATTTCCTTAAAGTATGTTATATATTTGTTTAAGGCTAAGGCGATGTATCGATGCATTGTTTTGTTTGACTGTCGACAGTCAAGCCTGTGCATAGTTTTTGTGTAAAGGGTTTACGCAGAGGGAAGCTTTTATTTTTCATTACATTTGGAATCGGCAATGGATTTTTGCATTAAGCTCAGAGCTTCTGTGCTCCCCTCCAAGTCTGACTCGCTGAATCTGCATGCGATTGAGCTCACCTTCTCCCCCTTGCCCCACCCCCTGTGAGTGTTTACTGATGGGATTGGATCTATGCAGGATTCTTCAAAGTAACAGAGCAAGTTAAGAGCTTTATGCTAGAATTACAAATATTGTATCGCGCGAGCTACAGTGCATTTCAAAGTCTGACAATTCTTTTCTAAAGTAAGATGGCAAGAAAGTAATGTTTGGGATACTCCGGTAACACAACTAATTTGCGTGACCATATAATGAGATGGCAACCTACAAAACTTCAGATGAACAAATGCAGATTTTCTTTGAACTACCCCCAAGTTAAAATTAAGAAAAACATTCAAGATGGTTCCAAAATTTGTATCTTTTGGTCAGAAGTATTAAGCATCCTGGCAACGTCACTCCCTAGTGAGCAGGTATTCAGTAATACTGGGCAAATTGTAAGCAAGTACCAGTCATTGCTTAAATTAAAACAAAATGTGGACATTATCATGTTCCTTAACACAATTAAAATATAAGCCATGGACAACACTGTTGTTACTAAACTGGTGTCGACAGTGATAACATAAAAAATAAAATTTTAAAAATCTGTTGATTGGTTTGTACTCTTGACTTGTTATGGATTTAAACAACCTTTTTTTTTTTTTTTTTTTTACTCTTTCATAATGTTGATGAATAGATGCATCGCCTTTTCTGGAGAACGATATATCAATAGTAAAAAATTAGGCATCGCCCCAGCCTTACATTTGTTGAGGTGAGGTTGGGTCACAGGGAACCTTTTGTGTATCTTGAATTTAGTGAACCAATCAAACTACAAGGCTACATCTGCCCCTATTAAACATTAATTGGTTCATTGTGTTCACTGCTAAATAAAAACAAAATCCTACGAGTTATATTCAACTTTTTTGTGTGTGTGTTGTGCGACAGGGAGGGGACAAGTAGATTTTTCTAGCATTTTGGCCCTTGGACAACAATTTTTTTTCAGAAGTTGCACACTCCTGTCTTATGTGTTTCTTCCTGCTTGCTGACTAACTGGCAGCCTGACAGATTTGCTTCTGAGAGCTGATAGCTTAACTGCCACAGGCACTCACTAACAGATCCTTCATCCCCAGAGCGCCAGTTCAAGGTCAAAAATCTCAAAACTGGACATTCTGCAGTGTGATTTTAGAGAGTCTTGGCAAGCTTCTCAGAAATGGTCCTTTATTCACTTAAATTTGACACATCAACTTTAAGTACATACAACTTTTATGCTGTATGTTGACCAACAGGCTGACTGTAATGCCATAATCTTACAATCTCTTGTCATTGAAAAATGTAAAGGTCTCGCTCTGTCTTCCTTCCTCATCTTTCCTTCCTTCTTTCTCCCCTTTTTCTTTCTCGTATTTTTTTCTCTTTCTTTAGATGAGCTGCATACAACTTTCAACAGTGTAATGAATTAGTTTATGGCCATCAAATTTCATTGCTGTGATTAAAGGGTAATTTATGCTGTCTCACATTGACTAGGTAAATAGAATATTTTTTATTTAACTAAAGATTTTTCCCACCAAGGGTATGTAATACAAGATCCTTCAGTGCACTTCGATTTAGTAAAAAATAATCTAAGTAGTAGTAAACCTACAATCAAAAAATGATTTGATTCAATTAAAAATGCAGTTTAATTTTGACATTTTGCTTTCTTATGGTACTTGGTTAGAAAATTGTCTTTATTGAAATGCTAAAAAGAAGGACTGTGACTTGCTGTGCACTCTAATTGTCTACAGTCACGTAATTTGGCTGTCGATTCGATTTAAAGAAAGCAGATGTGATGACCACATAAAAGGCCTCATCAAAGACAGCCTGGCAAGTTGGATTACTGTGACAGTCAGTTTGTAATGCTGGATTGGACTGTTTGACTTCTGTAGGACCAAGAATTAGAACAAGTGTTCTTTGGAAAGAACAAGGCCTACTTTTTATATAACCAGCTATTCATATTTTAGCCTTTCAATAACTTCTGTAGCAACATTTTATGAGTACGAACTTCCGCTTACATCAAGACCACCCCTGTTGGTTCAAACTTATAATTGTGTCCATGACCTATTTTTAAATGTTAGGTCGACATTTACAGAACTGACCAACAGACAGAAACGTGGTGTCTTGTTTGTAATAACAGTCTAATAGTTGAGTCCCTTTGTTCACCGTGCCCTGCAAGGGCTCTGAATGCCCCACAAGGATGATAGCTGCAGAAGTTGGGAGGAAGGTTTGTAT
The DNA here is from genome assembly GCF_017654505.1 of Polyodon spathula. Taxonomy (NCBI): domain Eukaryota; kingdom Metazoa; phylum Chordata; class Actinopteri; order Acipenseriformes; family Polyodontidae; genus Polyodon; species Polyodon spathula. Next base: position 14,572,841 of record NC_054539.1, on the reverse strand, counting down.
TTTGTCATTTTTCCTGGTGCACGGTCCACAATAGTGTTTTAGAAGGTATCCATCCATCCAGCGATTGAGTATGTTGGCTCTATTTGGTAGGCTGCTTAAATAAAAATGTTAATACCTTTGGCGGGGATGAAGCCAACCTAATTCATGGTAGAGTTAATCCTCTCCAGCATTGCACAAATTTGGCTCAGCTGTTATTCCTTTTTAAGATTATTATCAAATTGATGAGCTTGGCGCCTTTGGAAATGTAAAGCCCCAAATCCAGGCCTACCTGTATGCATGTATGTACTGTATGTAAGTGTGTATGTGTACGGACCAAAATGGCTTTTTCTGATAACCTGATCAGTACCTCATAGAAGAATGATCTTTCTGTAGAGCACGCTACTTGATCATAGAGTCTGTTCGGCACACCTCGCCTGTGTACAAAATCAAGGGTAGAGCAAACCACCTATTTTATTTTGTTGTGAGCATGAATGGTCATGAAGAAGGTCTTGGGTCCACTCCGTTTACTGTAGCCATTGTTTCTTTTTAGCCTCCAGGTTTTCTACAGGTTGCAATGACTTGGTGTACAAATCTTCCTTTTGTGACACCTGTTCTCGTCATTCTGTTCCTTTGCTGGATTCACCCATGAGGGTGTCTTTTGAGGACTCCTGTGGACTGTTCTGGTACAACAGGCACTTCAAAGTATAGAAGTGAGAACAAAAGCAAGGTTATCACACAAAAAAATAATTATTTCCATTTAAATACTGGGATAATACCCCTTGGCCTGTCCCACATTACATAGAAAGCCTATGCAAAAGATTTAACCTACAAAAATGAACCAGGAGATCAAGTGCTCAGGCATTGACCGACAGATTGTGAAAGGGAACTCACTTGCTTTAGATACTGTATAGGCTACTACAAGATGTTCAAACAGCACATTTCTTTTGTTTTGCTTTTTAAAGTCTTGTATGTTTTCAAGAGAGAAGCAAATGATGCATGCCAGAAATGATAAGTGGAATTATTTTTAAAGCATTTATGGTCTTCAGTAATTGTGTGTTTTTTATTGTTGATCATTGATTAATTTACATTTTCATTTATACCATTGTGCTCATCCATATAATTATAATTTCCAAAGTGCATGAAGGTTTTTGGGACCAGTTCAGTTCCAGCAAACATGCTTTTCAGTAGTTTTGCTAAGAGCACAACATCACTTATCATAGTTTGTTCAGAAACAAATTGCAGTCACTTTGGAAATCCTGTAAGCTTCAAACAAACCATATTATGGATCTTTGACCCAATAGTTTCAGTGAGGCATAATGAAGCACATAGATCTTATATATGTTGGTATGTGGTGATGTTCAAGGTTAAAAAGCATTTTCAGGCTTCCTTTTTCTACTTTGATTAAAACATGGGATTGTTTCTGCTTTGTCCCTGAGGATATAAAAATATTTATATTCTGAAACATGTAGGGAGAATAATAAAGGGAAACTAGAAAGTTTAACACACCATTAACTGCTTGCAGGTGAGAAACCATTATTATTTTGTTACAAACTGCAGCAATGCATTTCAGGAAAGGTGTGTGTGTGTGTGTGTGTGTGTATATGTATTATTGAACACAGACTAGCTACCCATCTTTACTTGCTGTACCACAGCTTGTGTTTTGAAGCACTTTTGAGTCAAGCTTCCAGTATGTGTGATCTGTTAATCGGGTAATGACAACATTTGTGGACAGCTACTATAACCCAGTTATTATGCAAGAATAATCATGTTAGTTAATGAAGACCTATGCAGAGATTCCATTCAGTTCAGCATCACACAGATCTATGTTTTCTCACAGCAGATTGTGAAAAGCATGTGGTGAGCTTGTCAGCCTCTCCTTGTGGGGACTCCTACAACTTAAGTTGTGTGTCTTATATACAGTAAGATGCAGTTTTATACTATGCAGGATTAACAAAAGGTATTGCTGACTACTATTTTACCCAAGTTCTGTCTTCAGTGTTTTTTTTGATGCAGGGCATTTGCACATATGCATTCCAAATATACCCTTTTTTTTATAGAGAATGGCCTTCATTATTAAGAACTATTATTCTTCATCATTAAGCAGTGTAATGTAATTTAACAAATCTTGAGTTATCCCAGTTTTAACTAAAACAATCTGTGTTTAACTTGTCCAGAAAAGGAAATCCCATTCAGAAGTCTAATTAGGACTGTCTGTTTAAAATATGTACACATGTTAATCCCTGCAGGAACTACAATGTTTGTCTGCTGTACTAAACGAAAAACTAGACCACTTTGGAAACGGGTCCATACAGATTTAAAAAAAACAAACAAAAAAAACATGTCTGTCTTTTCTTTCAACAGGGGAAGACTTTGCAGTTGTGCAGCAAGAGATTGTGATGATGAAGGACTGTAAACATTCAAACATTGTGGCATATTTTGGCAGCTATCTTAGGTATGTTCTTTTGTCTCCCACAATTTTAAGATATTCTCTGTCATACTCCTGTAAGAACTGTGTGTCTTTTGCAGTTCACAGCACACAGACTCAATCGAGTGTCTAAATACATGCCTGTAAGGAATTTATAAAATTGGTTTCCTGGTGCTGCTGTTTTCATTAGGATTGATGGCCTTGTTCTGTTTGTTGTAAGCAACTAACATCCACAATACAGGGCTTTTGGGTGTTCAGCCCAGTTGTTATTTTATTGAATAGCTTTCTTCTGCAGTTTCGTCTCATCACTGTAATTTGTTTGGCCATATTGAGAAATCATAACCTGGCTATGTTTCATAACAACCTTCTAACCTGGGGGATTTGAACACCCTGAATACCCCTGGAAATAAAAAGCTTGAAATGTTTGGGGGGGTGGGGTGGATTTAAAACAGCAAAAGATTAAAAAAAAGGAAATCTACTGCTGGGAAAGAAGAAGAATAAAAAGATACATGTACTGTTCATTGTCAGTCGAAAAATGTACATTCTCGAAAGGATAAAATTCATAAGGAGACATTTCTTGAAAGCGTGGTAAAGTGTTTAGTTAAAAAAAAGGCTGTTGACGTAACTGTTGCTGTATTTTTGTAGTTAAGTTTAATTTAGTTGTTTACAAATGCAAACATACAAAAAATAGAAAAAATATAAGTTATTGTAATGTGCCGTTAGTGCACATTACAATAACATTACAGTACAATAGTGTAGTCATGCAGTTAGTGCTTGAATGGGTAATTATAGTCCATATATTTTACATAATTTGGTATTTCAACTAATTCATTGTATAGTGAATATTATATTGGATCTCTAGGGCTATGTTGAATTTTTGACGTGTCAGATGAATACATCGAGGCAGGTGCTCTGACAGTAATATGCAGATTAATAATTGGATTGGTTTATGTACAGAACATAATTCATTTAGAAAACTTCTTTAATGTTTGTGAAAAGTTAAGTTTATTCCTTTATTTCTTTAGAATATATATTGATTGATATGCATATTTGAATCATCACAGAGTATTATGTGTTTGATCAAATTGCATTTATTTAAATATCAAAAACCTGAGGTTTCTTTTTTTGCATGTCCCTTTTAAATGCATGCCAACACTCCCCCTTTTTTAGTGGTTTCAGAATCTAAAGCTGCTGCAATGCTGAAATATTCTGACACAGCATGGAAATTGTATTTTTATTTATTTTTTTGCTGAGCTTCTAAATCTACAGTGTTTCACAGTTTCAGCTACTCACGGTTCGTTTTGATTTTGAGTATTTTTATGTTGTATCTGACCCTTGTTCCTAATGGCTTTTACAATATTTTAAAATAAAATAAAGAAAAGGTAGAAAATCTTTCTCATAGATATATATAGATATATATATATATATATATATATATATATAGATATATATATTATATATATATATATTCTTAACATTTTTGTATATGTAAACTTATGTAAAGTCAACACTCACATATCCGACCCTATAAAATTTTTACTTTAGTGACAGTTGAATGAGTGTTACGCATATCTGATTATTTCTTCTGATCTGATGTGTATGTAGGTGAACATGTTGTAACCTGCCCCCCTACCACCCAAACAACCACCTACACACACACACACACACACACACACACACACACACACAGACTTTGTACAAAGAAAAACTATAACTTGCGTTTGAGGAACTGTGCTGGGAGATGCTGATTAGGGCAAAATTGCCTGCAGTGTTGTTTTTGGATCCGAATCCAAGATCCAGACTAGACTTATTAAAAACGAATATTCGCAGTGAAGTTCAGAATCGACAGACAAAGCAAACAACTGGCAGACACAACACTCGGATCCCTGAATTACAAATAGGTCAGCCAGTGCTAGCAAGGAATTATCGAGGTGATCAGAAGTGGGTTCATGCTAAAGTGAAAGAATGAATAGGACCACTCTCCTGCATGGTGGAAGCTGCTCAGGATGTGTTGTGGCACCACTATGTCGTTCTGTTATTGGAGTTGCTGCACCAGAAGAGGATTTTCTGGACCCTTTTGATGTTCATTGAATCTGCTGACCTCCAATTATTGTATTGGACTGGAACCATACTCAGATAAAAGCATGTTAATTGAACACCAGTGTCCAAGTCTTCCTTATTTAATATTATTGTTCTTGTATAGCAAGTACACAACACAAACTATATACAATAATCACAATCCAATAACGTGTATCTGCCGTGATCAAGCTCTTCAGCACATTGTGTATGTATGAGTGTGAGTGAGAGAGAACCAGAACCAGGCTTGGATTCTGAGGAATGAGTAAGCAAGTCGAAACCACCGACAGCCAGACGAGTAGCCCGAGTTTGTTTATTATTGAACAGAGATGATAAGTTCAGAGATTTCATACACTGTGTTGTATGTACTCAGTGCTCTACCATTGCTGGTAGAGTAATGTGAGCGGTTCAGTATGTTGATATGTAAATAAATCCTTTTCGCCTGCAGGGCGTATCAGTTTCAACCTCAGTCTTGATCCCCTGCCTGTCACTCAGAAGCGAATGCACGCACTTACACCACAGACAGCTACCCCATCACAAGCGTTAATAAACTGTATCGCGCTTAAAATTGCATGACGCACATTTACAGTGAGATTCAATACTGCACCCTGCCCCATTCACAGGGCAATATTGTTTGTTATATTTAAGCTGCATCTAAAAAGACTGTGTGTTTTAATGATCTAGCCAGTGGTTTTCAGTGCCAGAAGAGCAGCCTTTGTATTGCTGTGTTTTAAGTGTCTGTGTTCTAATTCTGCTACTGCCCCTGGTTTCCTGTCCAGTCTTCACATGGAACTGATATTGATAAACAAAATATCCACCCTGGCCATGTTTTATAACCATATGACTTGTCTGCTGTGTCTTGTAGCCAAGTGGCTGGCTGAACTCCACATCATGCTCATTACAGAGATTTACCCAGGCTCAGTCAACACTGGCCAAAGGTCTGGGTTACAGCCTACAGCTCTATCATGGTTCATTGCAGACATGCAGATGAGTTTATGGGTACGACCTAATCTAAGCAATACAGATAACAGGCAAGCCATGGTAGGGGTTTGAATATGATTAATACATTTTGTGCTGCATTACAAATACTTGAGAGTTGTTCATACTGTAGATTGTACTTTCAAACCAGCTTTAGCAATTATCCCACATTTCAGTTAAAAATAAAAAAAAATCTTTGGCACTACAAATACAGGTTACAGTAGAGCTGATTGTCAAATACTGACAAAAACTGATTTGTGTGCATTGTTTTTCTTATAACAAATAATGTCTGTGTACCTTAAAGGAGAGATAAGTTATGGATTTCTATGGAGTATTGTGGAGGAGGATCACTACAGGACATTTATCATGGTAAGAGTCTATGTTTATAATATACCACTTAGTGTAACAAAGTGCTATGCTGTGTGTTTTTTTTTTTTTTTTTTTTTTTTTTTTTCATTCCTTGAGTCATTTTTGGAGTCAAAACCATTGTGGAAAAATGCCATGTAGTTGATTAATACCTTTCAAGAAATGGTGATCATGTACTCCTATAAATATGTTTTAGAAAAACAGCAGCAATATCACATTAAAAACAGTTAAAGTGTGTTTGATTTGCTCAGAGACGGTAGCCACTCTCTTGGTAGCACTCATCTTTACATCATGGCTAACAGAATCCCTAGATAGTGGAGATCTTGTGATAGTCCACCCTGTCCTAGTATTCATTATAGTGAATTACTTATTGTGTCTTACCTTAAATTATACAAAAGTGTATGCAAAAAATGACTTGCAAAATAAATAAGCTGTCTTTTCCTTTTCAGTAACTGGACCTTTGTCAGAATCGCAAATAGCATATGTTTCACGGGAAACATTACAGGTACACTTTTTAATTCCTTATAAAGCTGTTAATAAAAAATGTGAAGTGATGGCATTTAGCTGAAATGCTTGAAGTCTTGCAGACATTTTAACTGGTAGTATGAATTTTGAATGACATCATTCTATAAATCCTTGCACTGCCTTTAATTTGCAAGTGTTCTGGTTTTTATAAAATAGAGTTGAAAAAAACGCCTTAATATCCGCAATATATTAATTTGGAGATAGGCATTTAATAAAGAAAAGTGGATTTTATCATTTGTCTATTTCAGGGTTTGAACTATCTTCATAGTAAAGGAAAAATGCACAGAGACATTAAGGTAAGATAAGATATAGTGTCTAGCTTTTAATTAAAAAAATGTAAATGTACAGTTAATTCATGTACCATAATTAAGTTTAAAATATAGCATGTAATATAGCAAATAGCAGAGTCCTCATTGAGCTGTTACAAAATTGTATGGGGGGGGGGGGTGTCTTTTACACAACAGTTTTATGTTTACCACAATATATAGTAGAAATGATATCTTGGAAATGTTCTTCATATCTGTCTTAAATAAACTTTTTGTTTGGCTTTGTTTTAAAGGGAGCAAATATTCTCTTAACAGATAATGGTTATGTGAAACTAGGTAAGAGAACCAAGTCTTGATTTGTGTTGACTAATTTGTAATTTATTTTTTTTAAGTGGTGTACGGGTGGGTGGTTTGTTGTATGCCTGTAAAATCTCTTAATTGGCTGTGATGCCCTGACTGTGGACTGGTTAATTGGTTTCACAGTTCTAGAACCAAGATCCACACCCACAGTCTGTTGAGAATTTGTAAGTCATGAAAACTTTTTAAAAGGAAAGAAGACTCCAGATCTGTTTTCGACATGCAGTTATTCACAACAAAATGGCAAGACTGCAAATGACATTTATCATCGTTTGTCACTTTAGATTAACAATTAACAGTTACATTTTGCACTTTTCAAAGAAATTAAAATGAGCAGTGACTGTTCTAGTGAATACTACATAAATGCAGTGTAATGTACTATATATGTTTATCCACATTTTTTTTGATTTGTGTGTGCCAAATATTTACCATTTTTAATTTTTACTTTGACAATATATTGCACATTTTAAATATAATCTTTGAATTTACAGCTGACTTTGGAGTATCTGCACAGATAACAGCCACGTTGGCCAAAAGGAAATCCTTCATCGGCACGCCATACTGGTAATGTGAAGACCTTAACATTGTAATAAGCAACACTGAATATTAAACTTTTTGATTGATTTAATGTTTTATATATATATATATATTATATATAGGTACTCATTAATTCGGTTGAAGAATTATAACTTTACACAAGCACACATATAATACACGATACTCTGTATTGTGTATTATTATGTCTGTGTTCAGAAGTTTCAACTGAAGGCTTCTTTTATGCTGCCAGATAGACATAGTGTTCTCTGTGCTGAGTTATCTTTTCGGGACTCATCAAGCACACTGTTGTGCGTCATTACTGCCAACTGTTAACCCAGATACAACTATTAGAAGATGCCAAAAGAATAGAACATTTGTAGAAAGTCATAGGCTTGTAATAATAAAGATTTTGGTTTATGGCAGATAAGTTAAACTTAAAACTTTTTTTTTTTTCTTTTAGGATGGCACCAGAGGTAGCTGCTGTGGAGAGGAAGGGTGGATACAACCAGCTATGTGACATCTGGGCAGTCGGGATAACTGCTATTGAGCTGGCAGAACTTCAGCCCCCGATGTTTGACTTGCATCCAATGAGGTTGGTATGAAGACAAAGTGTTCAGCAGACTTTGTATGAGGGGGATCTGATGCGCATGGGTTAGAATAGTTGGCCAAGGTTTGAAGTTGAGTGTTTATGAAAGCCTAAAGCCAGTATTCATTTTATATTTTTAAGCACTTAGTAGGAACCATCTGGTGGCCTGGCAACACTTATAGTCATTGCCTGACAAATAGGTGAAAGTTCAAATATGCATTATTTACACAACATTAGAAATTCCCACAGAAAACACAATAATTCACTAAAACTATAGCGAGGAAAATGTTAGTTAGATTCTACAGATGGAACTATTTATGTATTGCCAGTGACTGAGTGCGGTATAAAATGAAGTCCTTTAGAAGTATAAAGTAATAAGTCTGAATACAGCTAACCAGTGTTTAGTACTGTAGTGGTAATGTGATGCCTCCTGAAAGCCCACATTTCTAAAGAGACTTTCATTTAGTCCTTCTCAATCTGAATAATTCTGCTGCTTGGTGTTCTGAAAACCGAAAAAGCAAATTAAATAACTTATTTTGTTGCAGGGCATTATTCCTGATGACGAAAAGCAGCTTTCAGCCACCTAAACTGAAAGACAAAATTAAATGGTAAGGAATTCTACCTAATTTAATTCAACTGTGGAAATTGATTGCATGCTTAAGGATATGTTTATTTTTTGTGACTAGTTTGCTTAAAAAAAAAAAAAAAAAAAACAACAACATAGTAATAATAAAGTAGTAATTCTGGTCATTCTGTTTTTATATCAATTTAAAAAAAAATAATAATAAAAAAAAAAATTATAATAATAATTTTCAATTGAGCCTCTCAATCTAGGGCTGTTTTATTATGCAAATATTAAAACATAAACTATCATATTTTACAAGGTTTTTTTTTTTAATTTTTATATAAATGGATTCCTGTGTTACTGACAGATGGTTTTCAATGTACTACTTTATGAAACAAATTCTTAATTCAACAGTAGTGGCAGGTTATCAAATCACACTTCCCCACTGTCAAGCCTTGCCCTTTTTAGCACTGCTTAAGGCTTGTGTGAGATTGAACAGATGTCTACCCTGAACACATCTGCAGTCAAATTATTTATCTGATAGTGTTGCTATATGGCCCATAGTCTTTTAAACAAAGTATTTAACCCCCACAACGTATTTATGCCAGTTTTAATGTGAATGGAGAGACGTTAGAGACGAAGCAAGACACATACAAGAGGAACAGCAAGTGCAATCACTGGAATTATTCAGTAAAATGTTTTTGAATAATAACTAGAAAAAAATACTAATTTAAGGTAGAGTTGGTAATATAGAGGTGTACTGTTTGAAAATAAAATGTATAGTCGCAGAATTTTTAAATGCTGTGTGAGATGGTCCCTTGATCGTATTTCTTGTTCATTTTATCACAGGTTTTCAAAACATTGTAATCATTGCAGCGTGTTTATATTGTTCAGTTATATTGCTGTTGTACGTTTTTTAAATCTTTATTTTTCTGAAGGACAAACAATTGTCACCATTTTGTTAAAATGGCCCTGATAAAAAATCCTAAGAAAAGGCCAACAGCTGAAAAACTGCTGCAGGTAACATTTTCAATACATTGACTATTTCACAATGGAACATTTCAAGAGAAGTTTAATAGGATTTTTTATTGACAAGTGTTCTTGTCTTCCAGCATCCATTTGTAACACAGCCTTTGAGTCGAACTCTTGCCATTGAGCTGCTGGATAAAGCAAGCAATCCAGACCACAGTACTTTCCACGACTTTGATGATGATGATCCAGAGGTAATTTCTATTTAATTTTTACATATAAATTGCTGGTGCTGGGGCAAATATTTCTTTTTTTAAGCTAACTGAAAAAAGTTTATATAAAATATTACAAGTTCATACTGTGTGTACACATGCTATACTGTGTGTGTTGATTTTTTTTTCTATGTGTTCATTTCTACATCTACTTTTTCCTTCTCCCTGTGGTTCCACATTACGTTATATTTGTTTTTCCCAATTCAGTTTAAATATTTTGGGATCTTTTCTCCCGTTTCGCCTCTTTCACGGCGAGCCCCACGTTTTGCCGCCCGTCTGAAGGTACCATGGTTGTCTGTCTGAAGTGCACGGTGTGATACACTCCTGTCTCGTTACCTAAACTGTGTTGCATCGTCCTTGGCCTTTTTATGTTCTTAACATTGGCAGAGAGATAACTAATCTGGGTTTGATATGGGTTCAGAAAATTGGCAGTAATGCCATTGTGTGTCATCTTAACAGCTATTTTAAATCTGCTATGAATACCACCGTGTCTTGATAATTTGTGATGGTTTGAGGGGTAAAAAAAATTATATGAAGGAAAAACAATATTATTAATAAGCTATAGGTTGCAGTAAAAACAATTTGCACTTATTTCTATATAGGATCCATAGTCTTAAAGAGCCATTTACATGAGAGTGAATTTGGCATGCTGTGCGATCTGGTTTGTCGTATTCATAAGTTCATGCTTCTGATCAGATGGGTTAATGAAGTCTTGGGAATCAGTCACCTATATTTCATTAAACTTTTGCATGGACATGTTTTCCAAGAAGTTATGCAACGCAGTGTAAATATGTCATCATGAGTCTATCCATCTGCCTTATTTATATAATATTTTACAATAAGGTATATATATTTTTTGGTCCTTGGCATACTGTTTTTGCTTATTTTTGGGTCCTGTATGTAATAATATATATTGTTTGTGTAATTGCTTAATTTTTGTCAATTCTCTGTAAATGAAAAGAAACATTAATTGATCTAAAAAGAAAAAAATAATAATACATGCAAATTGTCAGTGGTGTACTCTGAGGGCACGCTGCGTTCTATTTTGGGAGACCTAATTCGCCCCATTTTTGGCACTATACCCCAGATCACTGCTTCCAAGAGGCAAGGCAGGATGACTGCTCACGCAGCGCCTGCGACAAGATTTCAAGCTGGCCAAGAGCTTTGAAAAGAGCAGCAAGCTCAAGTCCCAGAAAGAAGCCTGCTTTACAACATATGTTCTCACAACAGGAGGGAATACACTAATCAGTTCATGAAGAGCAGATTTAGTCATTTTGAAACTTGAAAACAAGCTTGTTTTAACATTTTTATTTTAAATTGTAATACACAAAGGTATAGTGCTTATATACAGCCTTTTATAAAAACCTTTCTTGTTTTTACTGAGTAAAGTGGTGAGTAGGTACAGATGCGTGCAGTGCAGAGTGGATACAAAACAGACAGACAGTGATTTCCAGGTGCAAGGGTGTTTATTGATTTGATTAACAAAATCCAGAGCCTTATGGCGAACACCTGTAAATAATAATGATGGAGCGATACAGTGGCGTGTATCAGTCTGTATTTGTAAATCCCCGGGTTTGACCCATAACCCAAAGGTCCAGTTTTTACACACCAACACAAAACACAAACACAGTTCCTAGTGACAGTGAATAAGTGCTAGTGGTGTATTTACATTTCCTTGTGAAATGCAGGGGGGTGAAAGTGATGTCCGGGTTTATGCTGGCTTTCTCTCCTGCTCTGGATTGTACTACTGGTAGTCTATTAACAAACAGACAACAATTAACAAACACTAACAGACACAAGACAAAACTCACGATTTCACAATATGACAACACAGACTCCTTGTAGGGTAAAACACTAACGATTTACCAAGGAACGGATCACTTACACTAAACCCCCGATTTGTACCCTCGCTCGTGACCCCTAGGTTAACAAGAGCATCCGCTCCTCCAATCCTCGGATGCCACGCCATCTCCCATCCGAGTCATTGAGCTTGGGTGCCGTAGCTCAGTCCCCTTCCTAAATGACCCACTTCCACCTACCCTAAGGAATAAATTGTCATGCAGTTTGATTAAGGGTACTCTGTTCCTTTTACATAGTGCCCTTACATTGCAGAAGGGAGATCTAACACCAAGAGTCATTCGATTTCTGTCACAGACCTTCTCTTGTATCAAGGACTGTGGATGCTAATTTGAGATATGTAGATGAATTAGATTAATGGGCTAGTATGATAAGTTTGTGCATTCAAGAAGTTTTGACATTTGAAGATTAGATAAGATTTTCTTTTATGTTTTTTTAATCGCCCAAATACTTTGAAAGTCAGAATTAATGAATTGCTGAATATTACACATTCATATAGAAAAGTGATTTAAAAAATAGTTATAAAGAGATGCTTGGAATAAACACACATCATTGACAAATGTCTTCAAAGGTTTATACTGTATAATAATGTTACTGACCTGAATCTGTGAACTGTAGGTTTTTTCTCTATCATTGACCTTCAGTATTTTTCAGATGCAACTTGCCTTCAGCACTGTGCAGTTGAAAATGGTTCTGTATGTACAATAATGAAAGGCCAATATGTTAACCTTAACAATGAACATTAAAATCAGTTTGAGTCAGTTTGACAATTCTGTAGGCTATACATTTTAGGGAGGGTTTATTGTTGGTGGAAGTCTTGTCTACCTAAATTATATTTGCTAGGCTGTTCAGGCAAATGCACTGATCTTTAGAAGACGACATGAATTTAAGAGAGTTTGCAGTTTTTTTTTTTTTTATAAAATTTGTTTTTAAAAGGTGCAGTTGCAAAGCAGAATTGAATTCCCAAAATTCCAATTCTGTTCCCATTGCCTAATTCCGCGATTCCGTCTGATTCTGCGGTCGTGGAAAATCAGTAGCCCAAAATAATGTGCTATCTGATAATACAAAGAGCATAGTAGACTAAATTGTTACAATGCATTTTTTATTTGTTTAATTATTTACCTACCAGCCAGCAGCAGATAACATTTTATGATTTAAAATATTCTGAGTGAGTAGCCTTTGCATGAAACTTTGGCATACAGGAAACTTTTTTGGGGGGAGGGTTCTCGTTGGAATTGAGCTGTAAATAATTGCCTCCTTTAGGGAACTTTACAACCATGTTTGGAGGACAGAACTCGGATAATTCATACTTGTTTTTATGTTCTTTTCAATCATGTGTGGATTGAAAACAACTGGATGTACAACAGGATAAACTAGGAATAAAGAGATCTATAGATAGCCAACATTTGTTTGGTCGTCTGCTTTCTTGCAATAAAGATGCTTGCTCACAACTGAGTGGTCACACAGTTGTCAAAAAAGTTGTTTAGAGCCTGGTGTGATTTATAAGGAGGTTTAGTCATATTTTGGATTGCAGTTTATTTTATAATAATTGAAAAGGAAGAATGTTATTAAAGGTTGTTGTCTTTTAATATTGATCTTTAGTGTTTTGAATAAAGACAGTTTGAAAGTAGAAAGATACTGTACACTGTGGGCATACATAAACTGAGTTATGAAGCCTGATGAATTTGCCTTTCTGCGGCTTCTGTGGTTTTCAAATGCTTTTATTACCATCTCAAGGAAGAGGCCCCATGGAGACAACAGTTCAATGGAATTGAGAGGAAAAAACTGAAGAATACACAACCAACAATCTACTTTAGTTAATGCTAGGGCTGGGATATATGATGGTTATTTTTCACCACTATATTTATGTATAATAGATTTTATTGCATATATAGCCATTTAAATTGATGACGAAAGATTTAAATCTAAAGTATGCCTTAATTATGGATTGTAGCTAAAGTTGTAGTTGCAGGTGTAACATAATGAATATAATGTAATCGACCCTGGGCATATATATAATGAGATCAAATGCACATAGTCCAAATTTCATATTTGGGTTTTTTTGTGTTTGTCTTGGAATTGCATGTATTGTAGCCCTTTTTGCGGTCTTAATGTTCAATTTTAATCTGCCATTAATACTTGTCTTGGGGGTTTAAGACTGTATTGCCTGAATATTTATGTAAAGCTTTTGGATATGTATCAGAAAATAAGGATTAATAAAAAGCATGGATTGTACCTATATCTGGAAGGAGAAAGGTGTATGTCTGGTGTTTTCTAGGATAAGCTGCTTGGTTTGTTTGTATTGCATGCATACTTTCTTTGAGTAAACATGCTAAAAAGTAAATCAGTAAAAATGTTAAATAACATTTCGTGTGTGTGTGTGTTTGTGTGTGTGTGTGTGGACAACCAGCTAAATGTAAGGCTTTTTAGAATGCTGTTCAGTTCACCTGGTACTGTATTTGTAATTTATCTGGCCTGTTTTACATACGTACAGTTGAAATGGCAGAGGCAGGTTGGAAAAATGTAAGGATTACTAGTATCAAATTTGTGGAGCAGTTGGTTGCCTAACTATCAAATCTTTAAAGTACTACCTATGCTGGTGAGTGGGGAATGAGCTCAATGTAATCCTGTGTGTTTTTATTTCAGCCTCCTGTTGGTGTACCTCACAGAATTCACTCAACAAGTAGAAACGCGAGGGAAGAGAAGACACGCTCCGAGATAAACTGTAAGTTCCCTCGTTGGAAATGAAAATACTCTTGTATTTGGTTAAATGGCAAAGCTAGTGGCAGCCTATTTCAATGTAAACGTAATCTTTGGAAACAGTGAGATATTACATACTAATGCTTTTATTTAAAAATACTATGAAACACTTCATCTTTAAATGATTGAAACTGCAGTGATTTATGGTACATGATAATTCTTTAAACTCAAACTCCTGTCTTCCTGTCATCAATACACACTCTCAAGCAAAGCACGAGATGTGTCTTGGCCGATTTTTACATATATTTCAGCACACCATGTGTCATTTAAAATTTAAAATGACTCTTGTGCTGTCAGACTCTTCTTGAACAGTGTTTTCTTCCTTAAGGGCTAGTATTTATCATAGCTGTCTAAATTCAAGTAGTTTGCTGGCTTTCCATTTCCGTCTGTTTTAGCAATTCATAATAATTAGTTGCTGTCCATCAAGCCACCCGGACAAGATTCAGGAGTGCTTTATTGTGCAGAAAAAGATTATCAAGCCAATATCCATCTAATAAAAATAACCGGATTTGAGGTAGCATCAATCAATTGTAGGCTTCCATTTTAAGTACAGTAGAAGGCCATTTTGCCTGATTTTGTGTGTATATATATATATATATATATATATATATATATATATATATACACACATACAGACACACACACACACACACAGAGTTTGTGTTTTAGAGGAATACTTTATGCCCCCTAAATGTGCATAATATAGCTACATTATCCTGTTGTATGCTTAATCACGTTTCCTGTTTATGCAGTCGTGGATATATGGCATGTGTAATAAACTCCTCATATGTTACCATTTGGTCTCAGTTGGAGCGAGGCGGAATTTCTGTGGGCAATATAAAAATCGCCACTTTGGGTGTACACTGCTAGTTTCTGCCTCCCTGCTAGTTTTTTTTTATTTTATTTATTTATTTTAGTTTTAAAGATTTGCAATGTAAAATATGTTTTTCCTGTGCAGTTGGACAGGTTAAATTTGATCCCCCTTTGAGAAAGGAAACTGAGCCACACCATGAACTCGTAAGTATCCAGCACCCTGTAACATGGCTTCTTGCACTGCATATGGGTTTTGTATTTTCTGAGGTTTTGTACTGTAGCTCTTTAGTAATTTACAAGACAAAGCCTGATGGTAATTTAGAATCTTTGATTTTACTATTATTATTGTGTATTATTAACTTTTTTTATGAATTGCTTAAATTCTTTAAGTAACTTGCTATTTCTCTCTCTCTCTCTCTCTCTCTCTCTCTCTATCTATATCTATATATATATATATATATATATATATATATATATATATATATATATATATATATATATATATATATATATATATATATATATATATATACATATATACACACACACAATTAGGCCTCACTTTTTTCTCAAACAATATAAAATACAGAATACGTAAAATTTTGGCTGCTATGTAAAATTTCAGTCATTTGACTTTGGTTTACGGGTAATTGAAACCAAAAGTTTTAGGGGGGCTGGGGGCAGACGAGTGGCTAAACTATTCTGTGTTACTGCATTGCTTTTGTATTTACATGAAGCTACATAAGCATCTCTTGCTTGGTGTAATAAAGAAATTATCTGCTGGTACATTTAAACTTTGAATTTTGACAAGGAAATTTCATGAATTATTTTTTGTAGCGTATATACTTGTAATTGGCTTTAAATGAATGTCATTGATTAGTGCAGCTAAAAGTAGGTTTTTGCTAATTCCTTTGTTTGCTGCCTTATAACGTTTTTCTTGTCACACTTTATTGTCATACTAATTTTTTCTTTTTCTTTCTTTCAATTTCTTTTTTGATTGGTTATGGGGCATTTAATGTAGCTTTAAATGAAAGTTTTGCCGAACTTCATTTAGATCTGGTTGCCTGCCAAACTGTTTAGGCAGTCTTGTCCTCAACCTTTTTGTTCTTTCAAGGCTTTGGTCTTGATATAAATAACTTGAATTTTTTGGTCTGTCCGCTAAACAGCCCGACACTGACGATTTTTTGGACTGTTCAGAAGAAATATACTACACTGCAAGATCTAATCTGGTATTTTTTCGCCTTTTTGAGTGTTTGTCTGCTTTCCGTTTTGTGTTATCATTCTTCTGTTTGCTATCTTCATACAGTATCCACCACTTGCACCGTAGAGAGTTATTTTGGGCAGCCGTTTATATTGGACAAATAGCGTTTGCCATTCCCATGGATTTCAATAACGGAGGCATTGTTTATAACGTGTTAAGCACGCTGTATATTTCGGGCACACTCATCTGTTTTGGCTCTCGTTATGTGCAATTCACATACATTTAAGCAACAAACGCACTGCTTATACATTAGTAATCACTCTTACTAATCCATCAGTCAGATGTTTTCCCCTCATTACCTTGCCATTCACATAGATTTCAAAACAAAAGGCAGCACTTTACTGTAGTAAAAGCTTGACAGAACGATCAAACCACTGTTTGCACCTCATTACTGAGCGCTTACCCCAGTAATAAGAGGCACTTTTTTTACACAGAGAATTGTGAGGGTCTGGAACCAACTCCCCAGTAATGTTGTTGAAGCTGACACCCTGGGATCCTTCAAGAAGCTGCTTGATGAGATTCTGGGATCAATAAGCTACTAACAACCAAACGAGCAAGATGGGCCAAATGGCCTCCCCTCGTTTTGTAATCTTTTTTATATTCTTAATCCCTGTGCGCAGTGCCGGGTTTACAGTTTGATAAAAACAGCACTGACTGCAACAGTAAGCATGGCTGGAAAGAGAAAAGCGATGAGCATCAGCACAAAAATTCAATGTAAATGAAATATTTCTTATTAGATGCTGTGCGCTTGCTAAAGCATGTTTGAAAATCTGTCAGTCAGCAAACAATGTAGCAGTGCTTCATAAAAGCTGGGGTTTCTGTAGTTGAGGAGGAGTGTGCTGACAAAAATACAACCGAAACTGCAACTCTGATAACACCAGTGGGGATGTCAGAGGAAGAATTCTCAGCTGTGTCACCTTAGTGACCAGGACCCTCTGCCTGAAACGGACACAGATGACGTAAACATGTGTGCTGTGCTTGTAACTCTGCTAATATGGGGCAGCCTCCAGACACAGAGCTGAATTGGGATTTTTTAGAAAACGCTGAAAAGGTTTCCTGCTTGCAAAAAAAGATTAATTTACTGTACTGGTGATTGGGGGACATTCTGAATGCCAGGTTATTGTGTGGGAGTTTATACCATCCATCGCTAACTGCGGGTGAATCATGTTTACACAAACGCACCCGGTCTAAGTAGTGGCAACTGTAATACCTTATAAATATTTTTGTTCTTGGCCTGAATGTTTGTGAATCACACTGTTGTCCAAACTTCATTTCAAGCTGTGGGTTGTTTTAGACTTGATTTTCAGTGCAATGCTTTTTGATCTAAGGATGTTTTTTTAAAATGTTTTAAGTGTTTGATGCAGTATTTTGATCACGAAGCGCTCTGTTTACAGTACCATAGCTTATCCTAAGACCCTGCGATGGCTTTGCTGACACCAAAATAGCTCTTTTTATTCATCCTCAAACTGGTAAAAATTTCTGTATTTCAAGATTATAATGTTATTGCTGCACAGCTAATTTGCTGTACTGTACGTATGAAGCTGACCATAGCTTGTTATAGAAATGCATTTGAAATCGGGTTTACACAGATGTTAAGCTGGATGTTCAGGGTTTTCAGTAGTGATTCAAATGTTTTTTGTTTTTACACCCCTTTGGAGAACTGCTTATCCAACTGTGATAAAACATGCTTTTGACATTCATTAGAACAATTTTTATATCATTTCTGTATGATGTAGATTTTGCTGACCTACTTTTGCTGGAATTTTCAGTACTTGAGCAAAAGAGGGTTCTGTCTTTAGAACTGCTTGTCCACATTTGAATAAAGTAGTCATGGTCATTTGTAATGATATTCTGTTTTATATGTTGTGGAGATCGGTCAGTATCAGGATCAAAAAGATCATGATGACTTTGATACTGAAACCTGGAATGTAGCTATTGTATATTTGGCAGAGCAAGTGATGCATTTTCAAACTTGTATCTGACATTCACAATCCAAAAATGAGTTTTCTCGAAAAGGACATGTAATTTTCAAGCACAAAAGGCAAAAGGTTGAGGTTTGACAGTACATACATTACTGAAAGTTGCTGTCCCTTACACGCACACATTTGTTTTTAGTTTGGTAGTTAAGTATGACCAATACTTTTTTCAGAGACATGTTAGAATCAGTATATGGTGGTCAGTTTTGTGACTGTAGTGGTAGTTTGTTCCGGAGCAGTGGGTTAGGAAAGCAATGTCTTTTGTTTGTGCACAGTCATATGTTGATGTTTGCCATTTAAAAATAAATGGATTTAAATGATGACGGTACATGGTGGCGAGATATACTGTACATTAACTATATCTAACTATTTTTACCAGCTTGATACCACATAAATCAGGTGGTTATGTATCGCTGTGCAGACATAGTTAGTCTTCCACAGAACATTTGGAAAGCTTTAGTCCCCAGAGGGCTGAAACAAAGTCTGTTCTGATTTTGGCTTTCAAATTGATGGCTGAGCAGGCAGGCATAAAAGTGCTTTGACTTTGAGTTAATTCAAACTTTGTTAAACAGTCCACTTATCAAGCATGTGTTTAGTTTGACAAGGGAACCAGTAAATGTAGAAACCTAGTACATTATAACAGACACAGAATGCATGAGTGGTTTATTAATGATTAACTAAAGCACCTTTCCTGTGCAAGCCAGAAACTGAGATCTGTAACTCTTTGTTCTTCAACTGTCTGTTTGCATTTCAAGGACTGTGGATGCTAAGCTGAGGATAGAAGTGATCCCAGAAATCAACATAAAGGATGCAGTTATGTTTAGTTAAAGCCAACATGAATTAGTGATTCAAGGGCAGACATAGTGTATAATTGACAGGTTCATAAAATTATTCTATTTTCAAAAATAATTAACTGTTTGTGGTGAAAATACGTTTTGTCAGTGCTGCAGATAAGGGTCAGTTGAGTAATTTACTCTACAATTTAGATACTATGTCCATAAAACTTATTTTAGGTGAGTATAATGCAGCATTGCCTTGAAGTCACAATTACTTTCAATAAATAGAGTACACACTTAGGGGTGTGCAATTCATATCACCTAAAGTCTGGACAACGAGATTTGTGGGAGGGACAACACGTTTTGCCGTTATACTTTTGGACAATTAGTTTATTTATTTATTTTTCCTGTGTTCGTTCTGAAAGTGCAGGTTCCTAGAAACTGAATTTCAGAGGTCTAGCGCCCACACATAAACAATTTAAGAAATGTTTACGTCCCACCCCTATCACTTCTGATTAGCTAACTGTGTGGGGAAAAAGGTGATTTTGTATTGGTTACAAAGAAACCCAGAAATGGCTGCCAAGAGAGCTCCTGGCAATGCAAAGACTACTAATCTTTCAAGTTTTAAGGTATTTATGTTTTTTGTAAATTAGCAAATAAGTGATGCTGCTTTCTTAATGCATGAACCTGACTTTGAAATGCAGCAATCTAGTAAAGTTACAATAGCAAAAAAAAAACATCTTGGTCGCTAAGGTATTAGCGGATTAGAAAAAATCGTGTTGTGCCATTTAGAAAATTAACATTGTGGTCAAGAGTGTACAGTACTTGGATGTTTTTTTTTTTTTTTTTTTTTTTTTTTTTTTTAAAGTGAAGTCTGACTGTTTAGAAGCATTTCAGACAAACTTTTCTAGTAAAAGAAAATGTAAGGATTTTTATTTAGACGCTATATTAAAAAAAATACTTTTTTTTTTTTTTTTTTTTACTAGATTCGAACAGAAGCGATATTAGTTATTTACTGGACATGCACAATCCATTGATTTGCAAACTATTAAAACATGAAGATTGACAAATATGTTTATAATGATAGAAATGAAATTCTTATATGAGATTATCTCTACAATATTTTATTATTTTAAAATAAAATACAGACTGTAAATCTCATGGCAGTGTGTTTATGTATTAATTAATTTATGTATTTATTTTTCAGTGAGAGTAGTGCAGGGAAAGAATGTTGCCCTTCCAAAAAAAAAAAAAAAAAAAAATTATAATAATAATAATAATAAATAAACGACATCAGGGTATGAAACCAGGATGTCCCTGCTGCAGCAGCGTTCCAGTTAGACATCATGGGACAAGATGTTGGATGAGGAAAATTGGCTGTAAAATGATGTACAATGTTTAAAAAAAAAAAAAAAAAAAGTCTTTGCAGAATTTGATGGAGCCCACTGTAAATAGTGTGTGCATTTTGGTAGAAAAACAGTTGAGAAACTTGGCAGGTTATACACAAATCTTTGTAAAAATCTGGGTTTCAGCAGTTATAAAATAAAGAACGTCAAGAAAAAATAGTTTCACAAAGCAGCAGTAATAGTTGACAATGATTTTGTATCTGTGATGCAACTAACTAAAACCCCTGAACACCAGGAGCTGAATTCAGCTTATAGAGAAAGAGTGGGGAAAAAAACAAGCAGAAGCTATTTTTGTTTGAATAACTCCCAATTATTGCTTATTGTAGTTGTACTCTTAGTATGTTACTTGAATTTACTAGCAAATGTGTTCCAAACTGCACTGAAAGGAACATTTCCTTAAAGTGTGTTATACATTTGTTGAGGTAAGGTGGGGCCACAGGGAACCAGTCAAGCTACAAGGCTAGATTTGCCCCTTTTAATCACAAATTGATTGATTGTGTTCACTGTTAAATAAAACCAAAATTTATATTTTTTTATATTTTTATATTTTTTATTTGTGTTCGTTTTGTGTGATGGGGAGGGGCAAGTAGATTTTTCTAGCATTTTGTCCCTTGGACAACAAGTTTCTTTAAAAAATGGCACTCCTTTATTTCCACTTATTTCTTCATCCCTGCCAGCCTTTTTAGTTATTTATTTTTAATCTCTAATCTGTTTTCCATCCTCAAACATATTGTTGCCACACAGTGAAGTCGTGCATGTCACTAGATAACTAACATAATGTACGTTGTGTGCCAAATACTGTATGCCACAAGACCAGTATGAAAAAGATAACATCGATTTTAAAAACAAATGAATAGGCTACTTCTGTATTTTGTATCTGCTCTGGATTAACTAGACTAAATTCTAATGTGTTTTTTTTAAAGTATATAGTTTTAAATGTCTGCCTTTGCAAGGCAGACCTGGAATTGGCTTCTCTGACCTTAAGTTGTCCTTTCTGTTATATTTTTGTAGTCACTTCAGCTTTATGAGAACCCTAACAGCCACTCTTAGCTTTAAAATAAAATGCAGATAAGTGGACTAGGCTTTCAGCAACTGTTTATCTCCTGTCTTGTGCTGGAAAGAGTTAGAGCTCATTTTGCATACATATCATGGTAACTACGGAAATTGATAGGTGCTTAATATTCCACAGCCAGGGAGATAACGCATAATATTAATAGTGTACCTGGACAATGCAAGTCCAAGTATAGCCAAAGTTAATTATAATAGAGACTGTTCTACAAGAATTTTCTGACGTCATGTTTAGGGGTCGGCATCATGTCGAGTTGTGACATTTAAAATAAATAAATAAATAAAAAATACATTTCTTGGCCATGGACATACAAAACGGAAGTTATATACAATTACATGTGTGTGTTAGGCGTGTTCACTACCACCAGCATGCATGTCCATGTATGGACAAGTTGACGATCCCTGGTCACGTTTATTAGACTTGATTAATCTAATTTATTCAGTTTCATTTTCATTTATCTAAAACAGGTTATACAGTGGATTTGCAAGGGTACTGCAGTAAACGTACATGCAAATTATTTTAGAGATTACTTATCATTATAGCCCTGTGAAATTCTTTATTTTTTCGTAATTTTTCGGTTTGTTTTTCAAAAATATTTTGTTTTATTACAGCTACACATTAATGAAGTATATAAAAGTATACATCATGTTTTAAGTATATACATAATATATTAAACATTATCTGTTCTGGTTTTTTTTACACTGACAAACAGACCTAGCACAGAAAAATTAGTTACCATAATTTCTCATTAGCGACAGTAACGGTAACATACAGTCCCTCACTCTTTAATGAACTGCCTATTTAGAGTAGATAGTGCCACTGCCCTCTGTGGTGCTGTCATAATAATTGCACATACAGCAATCTAGCCATTCAAAAAATGCTAAGATTTTTATTTCAATTCCATTGCACTGAAGCAGTGTACAACAAGCTTGGGGTTTCTCCGTATTTAAACACTAAGCAAAGCAGATTCATTCGTTCAGATCCATTCAAAACCAAAACAGCATTTGCTCCAGTGCAAAGTTTCCACCACTTGAAGTAAAACAAAGAATTAGCATACAATACAAAATACAAGAAAACAAGCCATATTTTCCAAGTGGTGTCTTTCGACCCAGTCCAGCCGACAGTTGCAAAATCTGCACATCATTATTTTGTCACCATCAGCTGACTACATCCCCTCATGCTCAGATTTTTTGCAGTGTTGTTTAATTGTTATGCACAGTTTAGGCATTTTGGAAATAAACGTTTCTTGTCTTCCTACACAATTTTAATTCCAAAAAGTGGTTGACTCGGTCAAAACTATACATCTGCGCAATGCTAGTCAGAGCTTCCGTTTCCCTTCAGACCGTGCCCATGGTAACGGTTGAGCCTTGACAACTGCAATTGCAAGTATTTATTTAAAGCATGTTTTGTATAAACCTCCCAATTTAAAAATGTAATTCTACCTTTGCTTTTATAATGATTTTTCGTTTTATGTGTTGCATTTCATTTTATTTTGTATTTATGAGAAACCCGGGGCTCCACTTCTCATATTTCTTCATCATTGTACCAACCACAGTTTTTCCAGTGACGATTTTATTTTATTTTTTTTATGCATAAGTGGCATGTCAGAAGAAAGATACAGTAATAGTATCTGAATAATAAAAAAAAAAAACCCTATATTAAAACTATCTGATTATATATCAAGAGATTTAAAAAAATCAGTGGAAATTTTATTTCTGATAAATGTACATCTTTTAATTTAATTTTAAAATTGTAAATAATCCAGTGAAATGTACTGATGAATTACTTTTTTTAATGGTATTATTATATTTTAAATGTTCATGTTAATCTGTGTAGTTCTGTGTGTGTGATTGTTTGTGAATTGGTGCTTTCTTGGCCAGGTCTCTCTTGAAAAAGAGATTTTGAATCTCAGTGTAACTTCCTGGTTAAATAAAGGTTAAGTAAAAAAATAAATAAATAAAAAATAAAATTGAAATTGAAAAATTCGTTTTTACGTCAAAACACCTGTTGTGTGTAATTATTAAATCACTTTAAAGACAAAGTGTGGCCGGGGACATATCTTGCTAAGATTCTAAAGTGGTCGTAAATTTTACATTATCAACCCCCCCCCCCCCCCCCCCCCCCAAGTACATCTGGTACATCCGAGTGAGCCATTAACCTGGCGACACTACCTCCAGTGTGTGTAAGAATTACAACAGTAAGTTTTAAAGTCACCAGGATATGTGGCTGAACAGAAAGTGATACAAAATCTTAAGGAGGAAAAATAATACATTGTTTAAGATAACACTGATATTTCATACCCTATCCATGTGCTTTTAAGGGCTTATAGCACGTTAACACCAAGGCAGTTTGGTTGATTAGTGCTATAAAAAACAGGGAGCTAACGCAGGCAATTTCTTTTTTGTATTATAAACAATGAAAATTTAAAAATAGAATGCATTACTACAGTAATTCTTTTTGTGCATGTGTTTTTACTACAGTAATTCTTTTTGTGCATGTGTTTTTACTACAGTAATTCTTTGTGCATGTGTTTTTACTACAGTAATTCTTTTTGTGCATGTGTTTTTACTACAGTAATTCTTTTTGTGCATGTGTTTTTACTACAGTAATTATTTTTGTGCATGTGTTTTTGCACCCTGAAACTGGTTGGTGGTATTGTAATGTGCACTAGTCCTCCAATACAATTTCCAAGCTAACGTTTTGCATTGAATAATTCAGGATTTTATTTTCCGACTCTCTAGCGTATTCAATATTCTGAAACCCTTTTCATCCTCTTTAATAGCTAATATCACTGTTATATTATTAGAGTCTGTGGATTGCTGTTTTATGTACCAGAATATATATTCTTCCTTAATAACCCAGTATGCTTTTTTGTACTTTATATTTTGTGTGATTTTAACCTGTGTGTACTTGCTTTAAATATTCTAAACAGATTTTTTTTTTTCATTTTTCCACAGAGGATTTAAACTTTTAAATCAGACGTGCTAAAAGAAAATGATCAACTTGATGATAAACATAATCCAATGTTTCCTTTTCATTTCTCTCTTTTCTTACAGGATCTTCATTTAGAATATGGACAAGGGCACTTTGGAGGAAATAAGTAAGTTAAAATGATTGCAGTTGAAATGATATGATCTAGGGCCATGTCATGGTGTTACTCTGAACTGCAGTGTATTTGTTCAGGATCTCTATAGCTTGATCTATTGCCATTAAGGCTCTTTGCTTCACTGCACCTCCTAGTGTGTTGTTGCTGGGAGGCTTAGAACTGTAGAGGTCTCCCTGTGGGAAGCCACTCATCATCTTTAATACCATTAGCAATGTCTTCCCGCTGGCTTGCTTTGTTTTTCAAGTGCTGCATGATATATTTTTTGATCTGCTGTAATAAGATAAAAAGCAATCTTTGTAATACTAGGCTTTTATCCCATCCTGGAGTTTAATACTTAGTAATACAGAGGCTAAATGGATTCAACCATTTGGAAGCAGCGTGGTTGCAAGGCTTGTGTTTTTTTGGGGTGGGTGTGCCGATGAATTTGTCACACAACTGCTGCCTAGCATATTCATAAACCCCAAACAAGTGTCGTGTTTGAATAGTGGTGAACATTGTATATAGGAGACTAGTTAAACCCTTTTATAGTTAAAGCAGAATGTAGCATTGTTGAGGTAGAAGGAGAATGAAAGCTGTGGAAGCATGTCTAACTACATTTAACCAAGACATTCTTGACAGTTCTTGTGATTACTGCTCAAAACTGTCCTTTTGATTCTCATTAAGATACCATGCTTTGAAAGAAATGGGAAGGTTTGTTTAATTTAACTTGAGCTATTTTATTCTAAATGACTTTGGTGGAAAGTACTGACAATTCTCGTGCACTTCAAAACATTCATTGAAATGCAGTAAAACAGGTGAAGTTAATTAATGCTTAATATACTTGTCTGCCAGTGTAAAATGATAAGGTTCCTTGTGAAACATGCATAATTCGTTTCCTTGTGCCAGTAACCAGATGATAGTGTTTCCTAATGTGTTAGGCTTGTCGTAATGTTTTCCTTTGTGCCTGACAGTTGAAGAGAAATGCAATAATTGAAATATCAATAAATTGGTACAGGCAAAATTGTTAATGGTGTCCTAACTTTTTTTTTTTTTTTTTTGTAATGCAAGGTACTTGCTCTCATACAACTTACTTTGATAAACACAATTATTTAATTTTTTTTTATGTTAAAGGAGCCTTCTGAAATCGGTGGAAGAGGAACTTCACCAGCGGTAAATGCTGTTTTGCATTCTCTCATTAAATCCTGAATGTCTGCATTTGTGCTTTTATGTATTTGGTTCAGCCTAACAGTGTCCTTTCGCCTTAGTACTTGTCTTATTTGATGTAATAGACAACTAATTTGCTTGGACTGCAACTATTTTGTTTGTACAATAAAATGCTGTATGAAAAGATACATTTCATTGTGGACGACGTCCTAAGGCAGTAGTGCATGCCACAATTCTTTTAGCTTCGTTGAAGTAGTTACAGACAAATCCACTGAGCCGTGGTGCCTTGTTCATCTCCTCAGGGGACATGTGGCACATTTAGAGGATGATGATGGTGATGATGATGAAACTCAACAGTAAGTCTTTTTCTGTTCTAGTTAGCTGTAATCTTTATTTGCCCAATCCCAGAGAAAAGGTATTTTTCAGTTTTATACATGCCACGCAGACTTCAGCTCTTCCTAGCTTTGTGTACTCATTTCAGTTTGACCAAAATAGCCTTTTTTATTTTTATGAATCACTGTTGTCTGTTGTCGTTTTGTGTTGGCCGTGAGGTCTCTGTGGGCATGTCTCTGTTTTGTTGTGCAATGTTTTTGCTTATCCGTGAACGTTGAATGCCGCAGTCATTGGCTTAACCTTTTTAAAAAATATATAGTGCAAGTAAAAACAATGTCAAGTGTTTTTCTTTTCAAAAGAGTAGATCAATAACCTTGGTTAACAAGCAGTTTTTGCAGATCCCCATAACTGTCCAGTAATGTTTTCATACATTTGTCTTCTACTGGGTTCACAGATTGTAATGAAGTGTACATTTTTATTGTTACTGACCCTAACAGTTTCTTTCACATTTTTATTAGACCCACTATCTCAACTTTGAAACCGAAAGTGCCACCACCACTGCCACCGAAGGTAAGATTTATTTTCACAAATAAATTCATATGCTTTAGAAGGGTTTGAGTGAAGGCGAAGTTGTCAAACTAATTTAGTATGTTGTGGTCCACAGCAGGAACTGCTGAATTTATCCTGGAATAATGTTTATCACTTCAGTTTAACACAGGCCACTTAACTTGGTGTGTGATTTTGAAGGTGATTGGTTATACCTGAGCTAATTTAGTTATTGCTATTACAAGAGGGGGTGGACCCTTACACGACCAAGCTATTTCATTATTTATTTTTAATTAATTTTCTACACATTTCTAGAATATTTTTCTCTTGGAAGTTGTGGGGTAGTATGTGTAGATAAATGGGGGGAAAAAAAACACTATTTTTTAATGCATTTTAATTCCAGGCTATAAGGCAACAAAAGGTGAAAATTTTGGAAGGGGGTGTAGACTTTCTATAGTGTGTGTGTTGCTTTCCATTTTCATCTAAAGGAAGTTATTTTGGAGAAAATAGTGTAACAGTGAAATGTGTTTATTTTTATATTTATAGGCTGAAAAGGATTTCATACTATTTATTAATAATGTATTTCGTGACATTAACTGAGTTGTTTGTTCTCAGTGCTTATCCAATGTTTTTATTTTTATTGGAGTGCAATCTTATCAGCTTCATGTACTATACATGCACAGATTAGCAGCTAGTTGCGGAAATTGATCTGTTATTAAAAATTTCAGAAGTGATTAATGGATCAAAATCCAGCTGTTATGCCAGTATTGATGTTTATGACAGTTGCTTTAAAACCGTTCCATTATTTAATGCACTCTTTAACTCTTTAGAGGAGAATAAGTGGTTAAATCAACAGCTGTTCAGCTTTTGGCACCCTCTGCTGTTCGAAAGGTCTTTTTCTTTTTTGCCTGAGTTGGTTAATAAGCTTCATTTAAAGCTTTGGTTCCTTTGTATGATTTTAATTTGTAATATTATATTCCCCAAATGTAGTCTAAGTTTCAATTTATACAAGCTGTATTGACTTTTAAAACCAGCTTGCTGTATTTCATATTAGAGGCTAAAGAGTTACTCTTGGGCTACTACAGCAATAGGTTGAAGATATGGGGAAGATTTTGTTTTCCTTCCACTTGTCAAATTTGAAACTTTGATAAAAAGTGAATCTTGTTTTTTTTTTTTTTTTTTTTTTTTTTTTTTCCCTTAGCCGAAATCTATCTACATCCCCCATGAGAGTCACCATCCTGTTGAGGAAGACAACCAGGGAACCATTAAGCGATGCCCTGCTTCGGAGAGCCCTGCCAGGCCAGCTTCCCATTGTCCTCCCAGGCCCCCTCCTCCCAGGCTCCCCCTACACAAACTCAGCAGCCTAGGTAATGAAAATGAGCACAATGAAAGCACCAGTCATGCAGACGGGCAAACAAAGACCTTTAGGCATTTCCGTCAGTGGCTGGATGACTCGGAAGAGCGGGCTCATGAGACAGAGGCAGTTCCATTTCCTATCAGTCAATGAAAGCCTGTACTTTTTATTGTTTTTTTTTTGTTTGTTTTTGTTTGAATATACAGAATCACGAATACATCTGGTTCCGTACTAATTTTAAAAACTGAATCTTGGTTCCCATAATCGCAGTAACATGTTTTCTTTTAAATTCCAGTGTTACTGTAAAATGCATGCTAATCTGCAAGGCCTTTCTTGCACACTGGTTAAACAGTAACAAAGTTGGGGGTGAAATGCTGCAGGCTGAGGGCATTGCACCCTGGAGGTAACAATAGTCTTCTCGGGTCAATCATTTACCACTATGGCTGAGTCTGCAGTACAATAGGTGAGACAAGGTTGGATAGTAAATACAACTTTATATATTTTGTTTAAATATAGCTGATACAGCATAAGTAAATAAATAAGAGAAAATGTTTTTAAAGTTCATACCGTATAGTTAGCAGAGTTTTCCTCCGTCTCTGTGTGGTTTGCTGACTGCTGCATAATCAATCCAGTTTACATTGCGCCTGTCATATTTGTTTAGATTATCAAGTTGAATGTGGTTGAATTTCAGAAGTCAGAAAATATTCACATTTTAATCACCATTTTAGTGTTTAGAGCATCCTTTTGTAGTATGTGTTGTAATTTTCTGTCAACTCACAGAATTGGTGTTCAGCCATTTTCTCTTGTGAAGAATGCAAGGGAGAAAGGCGTTCCTTTGAAAAGGGGTGGGATGACGGTGATGTGAACCAATCGCATGACAGAAAAAGACTATTGATCGGTAGTGTAAAGATGTTAGGGCAATTATTAAATCTGTTCTTCCTATGATGAGGTTTTAACCAACCACAGGCGCGTGTGTGTGTGTGAGAAATATTCTTTCAACTTTGAGTTATTGTGTGTGTGTGAAATATTCTTTCAACTTTCAGAGTTATTGAGTTTTGTTTGTTTTCTTTACAGGCAATGGAGTGAATGCATCACAAATAAATGGAGAGCAAGAAGGCTCTCTCCAACAGCCAGGTGCAAAACAAGCTACAATGCCTCCTGTTGTCCCTTTAAGGAAAGACAAAAAGGAGTTACCGGTAACACTAAATGTATACTTCATCTTCATTCATTAAAAAAAAAAACATAGCAACTACTAAATGTACTCAAAGCACAGAATTGTTAGAATTCCCATTTTAAACAAGTAAACATTCTATATGATTAAATCTAACTCTCTGCTCCACTCCACATTAATATTAACTAGACCAGTTCTCAAACTGGTGGTCTGGAGCCCACAGGGGTTGTAGAGGGGGTCAAAAAGAGGTCGGGAAGATGCAATAATGGTTGAAAACCCATGAATTAGACACTAGAGCGAGGGTTTAACAGATACTTCTTCTGATTTGACATCTTTTGTAATTGATTTAAATGATAGCTACACTCCAAGCTCTGTCAGAATAAGGTTTTGAAAATCAGAAGACCCTACTTTTTAATCCAAACACATTTTGAAATCACAAGTCTACACCTTGTGCACCGTGTAATACGTTTACACGAGATGTACTGACTACATAACCTTGACGAAAAGGACCAGTGTTTGGGTTTCGTAAACACACTAATTGTCACATCATTGTTCTACTTTCGTTTCATAGTTTAAGACTGCAAACATGCATAGCAAAAACATAAGCAAATCCATATTGATTTTAAAATGGAGAAAGCTCAAATTCTTACAAAAAATGTAATTTTCTCTTTTACAGCAGAATGTTTGTAGGGGTTGTGTTATTTTTTTTTATTTTTTTATTTTTTTAATATTCATACTAGCACTTGAATTGATACAATTAACAAAATGTGTATGTCTTTACAGAAACCGGTAAGCAATGGTTTGCCGCCAACTCCAAAAGTGCATGTAAGTGTAACAAATGTGATTTTTGTTTTTCATAATACTTCAGTATATCCAGTTTATTTTCACTGTATAGTAGATTATTTTTTGTTGTAGTCTTCATCTATTGGATGAAATTGGAATTGCATTTACTTAGCTTGTGATTAGTTTATTTGTTTGACAGACCAACCAACAGAAGTCATTCTGAAACTATATTTCCTGTACTGCTGGTTTTGAATGTGCTGCTTCATTTTTTTTTCTCCTCCTTTAATTATGCAGATGGGTGCGTGTTTCTCTAAGGTATTTAATGGGTGTCCATTAAAAGTCCATTGTGCTACATCATGGATTAATCCAGACACAAGAGGTAATTATCCTCTTCAGATCCAGAAAATGTACAATACAAAAGAACTGAAAAGTTTATTAATTGTTGCATTAGATAAGGTAGTCTGTGAAACCGGCAATGGGTGTTCTGTAAATGTAATTTTTTTGTTTTTTTTTTTTTTTTTTTTTTTTTTTTAGACCAGTATTTGATATTTGGTGCAGAAGAAGGCATTTACACCTTAAACTTAAACGAGCTTCATGAGACGTCCATGGAACAGGTGTGTATTTAATTTAAAACAAGCATTTTTTAAAGTGTATTTTTTTTTAACTTACATTCAAGGATGTTTTTTTTTTTTTTTTTTTTCTTGCAGCTTTTTCCACGAAGGTGTACATGGCTGTATGTAATGAATAATTGTTTACTTTCAATATCTGGTAAGGCTTAATTTAATACTGATATTCAAAATAGTGCAATATGTGTATGTATTTGTATAGTATATGTTTTGCATCTATTACATAACCTCACAGAATTACGTTATACTACTGTATCTGATGTGATACCCAATTTTTTTTATTTTTATTTTTTTCTAGGGAAAGCTTCCCAGCTTTACTCTCATAATTTGATAGGTCTTTTTGAATATGCTCGGCAGATGCAGAAATTGCCTGTTGCCATTCCTACACACAAGCTTCCAGACCGAATTCTTCCCAGGTACGCAGAACTGCATGCAACCAGGGGCAGAACTAGGGTGTGACTTCTTAGAAATTTGAGATTGTAGTCATTATTGATTTGTTTGTTTGTTTGTTTAGGAAGTTTGCAGTATCCACAAAAATTCCAGACACAAAGGGTTGCCAAAAGTGTTGCGTGGGTACGTTTGAATCTGCTTTTTATGATGCCTAATCTTTTCAGATCCTTTCCTTTCCTGTCTGATTAGCAGTATATATTCTGCAGGCTCTGTCTGCTTATCAGTTTGATATAAATAGTTTGCCATAATTCACCCTAGCACACAGTTATTATTTTATGTATGAAGCACAAGTATAATTCTACCCTTGGCGTGTGTATAATGAGATTGCTGAAGATGCAAGATATTGGGAACAGAAATTTCTCCTCAACATGTCATTTGTCAAACCCTTGTACAGAAATCAATCAACGGATGAGAAAAAGAAACTTTCATACATATTAAATTAATTTTACCGTCCTTTGCAAAAAAAAAAAAAAAAAAATGGAATGAACAAGAATGCTGTCAGAATATGGACAAATTGTAAATTTTAAGAACATCTTTGAGAAGTTTATTTTGACAGCCATGTTATTATGCACAAATGGTGTTACAAACTAATCTTTTGTTTTTTGTGCTTGCAGTGAGGAATCCTTACACAGGACACAAATACCTTTGTGGAGCTTTTCAGTCTAGTATTGTTCTATTGGAATGGGTTGAACCAATGCAGAAGTTTATGCTGATCAAGGTATGTTAGTTATTTTATTAACGTTCTTTTGTTTTTAGTTTTGTTGTGTTTTTTCTAATATTTGGTTGTTTTTTTTTTTTTTTTTGTTGTAGCACATAGATTTCCCCTTGCCTTGTCCACTGGAGGTCTTTGAAATGCTAGTTGTTCCCGAGCAAGAATACCCTTTTATCTGCGTTGCTGTCAGTAAAGGAACGGAGTTCAACCAGGTGGTGCGGTTTGAGAATGTCAACCCCACCTCCACCTCTTCATGGTTTACAGAAACAGGTTTGTGTATACAGTGCAAAACTATTAGTGGTATGCTGCAGAAATATATTTTGATCCTAATAAATAGAACTGCAGATGCCTGTACTTGGAGCAGTCAGATATAATGCTGAAAGTCCATCCAACACTACATAGTGAATGTATAGTGCATAATAATTTGGGAACTTGAGCTCCCTTCAGTATTAGTCTTAATTGCATGCTACTGATACACAGTGGATGTTATCTGCAACAGTAATAAGTAAATGAGGGGTCCATACATCTCTTCAGTCATCCATTTTGCACTGCATGTGGGACTTTACTGTAAATTACTGTTAATCTTAATCTCATGCTACTATCCTTGTGGTTTCAAAAAATGCCTGGATGACGATAGTTGGACTTGACTGTAATGAACACATAATGAATGAACCCTGTAAATGTGGTCAGCAAAACACATTTCCAGCATGGATCCCAGAAAACATGGGCTGATGAATGAAGCAGTGTTAATGTTAATACTATATATGCCTTTTGTTTTACAGATACACCACAATCTTGTGTAATTCATGTCACCCAGCTGGAAAGAGACACAATTTTAGTCTGCCTTGATCGTAAGTGTTTGACTGCGTATCTACTTTTGGAATCAGATTTGTATCTTCTTTGTTATTAAAATATAATTTTCAGTGTCAGTGTCTTAACTTTCTCAAATTATTTCCTTTTTTGCCCTCAGGGTGTATAAAAATAGTGAATTTACAAGGAAGGTTAAAATCCAGCAGAAAGCTGTCTGCAGAGCTAACGTTTAATTTCCAAATAGAGGCAATAGGTAAGTGAACTTCAAAAATAGTTATCTGTGATCATTTTTAGTAGTACTCAAACACTATAACCAGGTAATATTTAAGTAGGGGTGTATTTCTTTGAAGCGCAGGGTGACTTGGAACATGGTTCCACACAAACCAATAGTTGAGAGTTCAGTATGTGGTCCTTCTCACACTTTCATTTTTACATATATCGTACGAATAATGGAGGTGTAGGTCATAGAGATCTACTTTAACTACAGTATCCAAACATATTTTAAATGCTCCAATCACATTATGTAACAAACTGTACTTTTTAGTTTGCCTCCAGGACAGTGTATTGGCATTTTGGAAGCATGGTATGCAAGGAAGAAGCTTCAAGTCAAGCGAGGTAAGTAAACTCTGAATATTATAGCATGAAAAATGTGATTGTCATAAGGATGTGAAAACGTGTGTGTGTGTGTGTGTGTGTGTGTGTGTGTGTGTGTGTGTGTGTGTATATATATATAATGTGTTGTTTTATTGGGGGGGGGAGCTTTTAGAGAAAATCGACAAAAAAGGCACACACCACTCTGGTTAACTGATTTACTAACCCTTTTCCATTTCTCTCCAAATTACCAGATCACCCAGGAGATATCTGATAATACAAGAATCTTCAAGCTCTTAGGTTCTGACAGGTGAGCAAAAAGACAAAATACCAAACAAGGAAAATAGTAAGGCGGAGGAATGTTCCCTCGTTGTTCTTCCTATTTCAAGAGCAAGTGGTAGTTTTATTTAACTTTCCTTTACCTTTTTGTGTTTTATATAGATATACAGTTATTCTTAGTAGTTGGTAGTGCTGGTGCTCTCATTTATTTTTTAATATGACCCTGGGGAAATGCTTTTCACTTTGTTATTCAATAAGTTGCTGGGCTTTTAATTTATTTTGCAGTTCTCCATTCCAGTTAGTGCATTTCCTTGGTTACCTCAAATAATTTCTTGAATATAACACTTTTTCATAAAAAACAGACTTCTTAAACATTGCATATTCCATGTATGACAGATATATCTGACTATTCACATATATATGTTTAAACACTGATGACCTGTTAATTATTATACTTTTTTTTTTTTTTTTTTTAATAGAGTGGTGGTGTTGGAAAGCAGGCCCACCGACAACCCTGCAGCCAACAGCAATCTGTATATCTTGGCAGGGCATGAAAACAGTTACTGATTCATTTTGCATGGCAAGAAGCAATGAAGCTCAAACAGAATGGAGTCAAGCAGACACTACTGCTTCAGCATCTATGAATGCTTGGAATTTTACTACAATTACAGCTGCTTTTTTCAGGTTGCTTTGGATTCCGTTTTTATATTTATTGTGGCGTGTAAGAAAGAAGCAAGCAGAGGACATTTTAATTAAGTGTTGCCACCACTTCTAGTATCTTCCGTTTACCACACAAGTGCTTAATTTGCTTATATGTAATCTTTGTACATAAATGTGTAGTATTTTTTGGAGCAAGTTACTTCATGTGATTGAAGTTGTACACTAAGACTTAATGTAGATAGTACTGCATATATGTTGTACAGGTGTCCTAACTGCAGATGTAAAGGTGTGAGTGATGCAAATAGTAAATGGGGTGCTACTTTAAGGGCATGTCTCGGGGGTTCACTTTGGGTACAGCTTTAAAGTATTCAGCAGAAAAGAATAGCAATGTGCCCATCTTACTAACACTGATGTATTTATCATGTGATCTAGTGCTTCAAATGCAAACTTTTAACCATGTATGTTTTATTCCAAGCCATTCTATATTTTAATTGCTTGTATTTTTAATGCTGAGGCATATACACTGGTGTTTTAAATTTGCACAAAAGTGTGTGTGTGTGTATATATATATATATATATATATACCGGTCAAAAGTTTTAGAACAACTCAATTTTTCCAGATTTTATTGAAATTTACGCAGTTTAATGTCTCATTGTACTCCGAAATTAAAGCATAGAACAAATAAACAATTGGAGATAAAAAAGAAATCATGGAATCGTTTTGTTTAACAAAATTTACTCTAAAATTGTGACTCATCAAAGTAGCCACCTTTTGCAGATATAACAGCCGAACACACTCGTGGCATTCTTTCTACTATGGAAATCAAATATTGTTTGGAAAATTCTTCCCAACACTGTTGCAGAAGTTCCCACAAATGTGTTGCACTTGTAGGTTGCTTTGCTTTCACCCTTCTGTCCAGTTCATCCCAAACTAGCTCGATGGGGTTTAAGTCTGGAGACTGTGCTGGCCATTCCATGATTTGAAGCCTGCCATCTTGTTCTTTTCTTGTAAGGTAGCTCTGACATAGCCTGGAGGTATGTTTGGGTCATTATCTTGCTGTAGGATGAACCCCTGACCAACTAGGCGTATACCAGAGAGTATTGCATGGCGCTGCAAAATACTTTGGTAGCCGTTTTGGTTCAGGGTGCCACTAACTCTGTGCAAGTCGCCGACTCTGGATCCAGCAAAAGAGCTCCACACCATCACGCTTCCTCCTCCATGTTTGACAGTTGGTGAGCAAAACACCAAGAAGAACCATCCTTTTGCCTTAAATTTCAATAAAAACTGGAAAAATGGGGGTGTTCATATATATATATATATATATATATATATATAATATATATATATATATATATATATATATATATATATATATACACACACACACACTCATACTCATGTATGCAAGCTGTGACTGGGGATTGCATTTATAGTTTGACTACAAAAATAATGGTATTCAGACTGAGCAAGCCAGATTGACTTAGAAACTGACATGAATCAATGTTCTAAACTTAAACATTTCATTATTTATTTTTATTTTTTCCCCAGAAGTAGACTTTAGAAAGGTTTGTAAAATTGCCCTGTGGCGTGAACTGTACAGCCGGCATCCATTGATACTGTTCTGTAACTTTTGTTGTCTTAATTGTGCAGAACATGTTTATGTAATACGTCTCACAAAGCATTTCAGAATATTTTTAATTATAGACCACTCTTAAAGGGGAACCCAACATTCCTTCCTTTTGGGTATAGCTTAAAGTTTTGAGCTTATCTGATGTATGTTTTAAATGGTATGCCAAAATGTATTTTTCAATTAAAGATACTGTCAACTAATGGCCAAATGTTATTGGGTGTTTCTACCTCGTACAAAGCTGTATGCATACTACGCATCAAGTGAGGCTCTGGTGGTGGATTGATTTGATATTTTGTACTTGGTAGTAAAATGTGCACTAAGGTTTTTTATTGCATACAGTCTCCACAGCCTAAAGGTAGATCTAGTAATTAAAAACAAACTTTTTTTTTTCTTCTCTGCAACATTAACGTAGTAACACTAATCATATGAAATGCATTATGTATATACTGTAAAATAAAATCAACTGGTTTTACATACTGTACTTGTGTGTCTGGCCCTTCTTTAATTTCTTGTCTATGGGTGCAGTATTGTAATTTCAGTCTCTAAGGGACTGGTGGCATTGCAGTAAAATATGTGCTTCAGTATGTAATTTCATGGTACTTTTTATAAGGACAGTAGGATACAAGGATGGAATGGATAATCTGAGAGTGTGATTTCAGAAGTAGCATTACCAGTCAAATCAATGGTAATTTCACCCCTGAGAACACTTAAGGTTCTTCATATAATTAACTACTTAATAAAGCAATGACTAGTGCTTTGCCTTTGCCCCTTTCGATCTGAACTTGACATCCACCGAATCAGTCCTTTTACGGCTGTTTGCTATGTTATGTTGTATATTTCAAGTAGACTGTTTCCTGTTGTTTGGAGGAGATAAAGAATTGGAATCCTAATGCAAATTAATGCCAGAGATTCCTCTTACTATCATACGAGTCACACAATACAAATAAAAAAGGATTAGATCCTGCACATCTACAGTATATGGGTTACATAGATACTTATTTTTTTTTAATGTTTTCCAAGTTAATTTTATCATTCTTTCCAAAAAAAAAAAAAAAAAAAATGCAATACACAAGAATGCTGTCAGAATATGAGCAAATTGTAATTTTAAGATCGCCTTAGGAGAAGTTTCTTTTGACAGCCATGTTATTATGCACAAATGGTGTTACAAACTAATCTCTTGTTTTTTGTGCTTGCAATGAGGAATCCTTACACGGGACACACATACCTTTGTGGAGCTTTTCAGTCCAGTATTATTCTATTGGAGTGGGTTGAACCAGTGCAGAATTTTATGCTGATCAAGGTATGTTAGTTATTTTATTAAGGTTCTTTCGTTTTTTTTTTCTAATATTTATTTTGGGTTTTTTTGTAGCACAAAGATTTCCCCTTGCCTTGTCCACTTGAGGTCTTTGAAATGCTGGTTGTTCCTGAGCAAGAGTACCCTTTTATCTGCGTTGCTGTCAGTAAAGGAACGGAGTTCAACCAGGTGGTGCGGTTTGAGAATGTCAACCAAACCTGTAACTCCTCAGTGCAAAACTATTATTGGCATGCTGCAGAAATATATTTTGATCCTAATAAATAGATCTGCAGATGCCTATACTTGAAGCAGTCAGATATAATGCTGTAAGTCCATCCAACACTGTACATAGTGAATGTAGAATGCATAATAATTTGAGAAATTTAGCTCCCTTCAGTATTAATCTTAGTTGCATGCTATTTATACACAGTGGATGTCATCTGCAACAGTAAGTAAATGAGAAAAAGAAATACATTACACATTTGTCACCACGACAACAGAACAACACTTTTGTAGTCTCTAGGGAACTGCAAGACGTTCTATAGACATGCTCTGGTTTCTCTTCAAATCGTACAAATCTTTCACCTTTTACTAAAGATTTCCGTGGAGAGGAACATTTATGAGTTTCTACAATTTTTTTGCTGCCCTGTTTTTGCAGGGCTTCC
The DNA here is from genome assembly GCF_017654505.1 of Polyodon spathula. NCBI lineage: Eukaryota > Metazoa > Chordata > Actinopteri > Acipenseriformes > Polyodontidae > Polyodon > Polyodon spathula. The sequence continues at coordinate 14,534,868 of NC_054539.1, read as the reverse complement.
CTTATAATGTGAAAAATAGATTGATGTTATGCATGCTATTAGTTTTTAATTGAAATAAAACATACAATCAGGAGAGAGGCTGTAATATAGGATATGCAAAAAACACTTCACGTTCCATTGGTAGACTGTGTATACTTGTTCTCAGAAAGAGCTGCACAAATTTGCATACCCATGATTCCTTGCACACGCAGACAAGAATCTTACCCACATCAAGTAAAGTATTATGTATTTGTATACACAAAGGGAGTATATTTTTATTTATGTGTAGTCAGGAATAATCAATTGTGTTTTATAATTTCAAGGAGAAAAAGAAATGCATTACACATTTGTCACCACAAAAAAAGAACAACAGCTTTGTAGTCTCTAGGGAACTGTAAAAAGTTCCATAGACATGCTCTGGTTTCTCTTGAAATTGTACAAATCTTTTGCCTTTTACTAAAGATTTCCGTGGAGAGAAATATTTATGAGTTTCGACAAATTTTTTGATGCCCTGTTTTTGCAGGGCTTTCCTTATAATGTGAAAAATAGATTGATGTTATGCATGCTATTAGTTTTTAATTGAAATAAAACATACAATCTGGAGAGAGGCTGTAATGTAGGATATGCAAATAACACTTACGTTCCATTGGTAGACTGTATGCTAGTTCTCAGAAAGAGCTGCACAGATTTGCATAGACATGATTCCTTGTATGCGCAGACAGGAATCTTAGATAAGAACATAAGAAAGTTTACAAATGAGAGGAGGCCATTCGGCCCATCTTGCTCGTTTGGTTGTTAGTAGCTTATTGATCCCAGAATCTCATCAAGCAGCTTCTTGAAGAATCCCAGGGTGTCAGCTTCAACAACATTACTGGGGAGTTGATTCCAGACCCTCACAATTCTCTGTGTAAAAAAGTGCCTCCTATTTTCTGTTCTGAATGCCCCTTTGTCTAATCTCCATTTGTGACCCCTGGTCCTTGTTTCTTTTTTCAGGCTGAAAAAGTCCCTTGGGTCGACACTGTCAATACCTTTTAGAATTTTGAATGCTTGAATTAGGTCGCCACGTAGTCTTCTTTGTTCAAGACTGAACAGATTCAATTCTTTTAGCCTGTCTGCATATGACATGCCTTTTAAGCCTGGAATAATTCTGGTCACTCTTCTTTGCACTCTTTCTAGAGCAGCAATATCTTTTTTATAGCGAGGTGACCAGAACTGCACACAATATTCAAGATGAGGTCTTACTAGTGCATTGTACAGTTTTAACATTACTTCCCTTGATTTAAATTCAGCACTTTTCACAATGTATCCGAGCATCTTGTTAGCCTTTTTTATAGCTTCCCCACATTGTCTAGATGAAGACATTTCTGAGTCAACAAAAACTCCTAGGTCTTTTTCATAGATTCCTTCTCCAATTTCAGTATCTCCCGTGTGATATTTATAGTGGACATTTTTATTTCCTGCGTGCAGTACCTTACACTTTTCTCTATTAAATGTCATTTGCCATGTGTCTGCCAAGTTCTGAATCTTGTCTAGATCATTTTGAATTGCCTTTGCTGCTACAACAGTGTTTGCCACTCCTCCTACTTTTGTGTCGTCTGCAAATTTAACAAGTTTGCTTACTATACCAGAATCTAAATCATTAATGTAGATTAGGAATAGCAGAGGACCTAATACTAATCCCTGTGGTACACCACTGGTTACCACACTCCATTCTGAGGTTTTTCCTCTAATCAGTACTTTCTGTTTTCTACATGTTAACCACTCCCTAATCCATGTACATGTGTTTCCTTGAATCCTAACTGCGTTCAGTTTGAGAATTAATCTTTTGTGCGGGACTTTGTCAAAAGCTTTCTGGAAATCTAAATAAACCATGTCATATGCTTTGCAATTATCCATTATCGATGTTGCATCCTCAAAAAAATCAAGCAAGTTAGTTAGACACGATCTCCCTTTCCTAAAACCATGTTGACTGTCTCCCAGGACCCTGTTACCATATAGGTAATTTTCCATTTTGGATCTTATTATAGTTTCCATAAGTTTGTATATAATAGAAGTCAGGCTTACTGGTCTAACAGAAGTAGATTGGAGTAAAATAGAGAAAACACCCACAGAAGAAGGATGGTTGTTCTTCAAAAATGTAGTACTAGAGGCGCAAAACAATTACATCCCTAAAGTAGACAAATCTAAATGTAAAACTAAATTGCCAAAATGGTTTAATAGATCAATTAAAAAAAATATTCAGCGAAAAAAGGCACTTTATAGAGCATTAAAAAAGGACCAAAAAGAAAGTACGCAGAAAGAGTACACGGAACTGCAAATGCAAGTCAAAAAGGAAGTTAGAAAGGCCAAGACAGAAATAGAAATGAACATTGCTAAGGGAGCTAAAACCAATTCCAAAATGTTTTTCCAACATTACAACAGCAAGAGAACATTCAAAGAGGAGGTTAAATGTCTAAGAGATACAAATGGCAAAATCGTAGATGAAGAAAAAAATAGCAAATATATTAAATGATTACTTTTCACAAGTTTTTACAAAGGAAGATACTGACAACATGCCCCACATGTCATCCAGTTCCTATCCAGTTTTAAATAACTTTAGCATAACTGAGGCAGAAGTGTTAAAGGGACTAGGTGCTCTTAAAATAAACAAATCCCCTGGGCCGGATGAGATCCTCCCAGTAGTACTCAAAGAAATGAAAAAAGTAATTTACAAACCGCTAACCAAGATCATGCAGCAGTCTCTTGACACAGGGGTGGTACCGACAGACTGCAAAATTGGAAAAAAAGTAATACCGATCCACTTCGGATTTATTACCCAAATCAAATAATGTAATTTGTATTTGTATACACAAAGGGAGTATATTTTTATTTGCGTATAGCCAGCCATAACCGACTGTGTTTTACAATTTCAAGCGGAAAAAGAAATGCATTACACATTTGTCACGACAACAGAACAACACTTTTGTAGTCTCTAGGGAACTGCAAAACGTTCCATAGACATGCTCTGGTTTCTCTTCAAATCGTACAAATCTTTCGCCTTTTACTAATGATCTCCGTGGAGAGGAATATTTATGAGTTTCTGCAAATGTTTTCTACTAATTTTTTGATGCCCTGTTTTTGCATGGTATTTGTTTTTAATTGAAATAAAACATACAATCAGGAGAGAGGCTGTAATGTAGGAGATGCAAAAAACACTTTACGCTCCATTGGTAGACTGTGTATGCTAGTTCTCAGAAAGAGCTGCACAAATTTGCATACCCATGATTCCTTGCACACGCAGACAAGAATCTTACCCACATCAAGTAACGTACTATGTATTTATACACACAAAGGGAGTATATTTTTATTTGTGTGTAGTCAGGAATAACCAATTGTGTTTTATAATTTCAAGGAGAAAAAGAAATGCATTACACATTTGTCACCACAACAACAGAACAACAGCTTTGTAGTCTCTAGGGAACTGTAAAAAGTTCCATAGACATGCTCTGGTTTCTTTTGAAATTGTACAAATCTTTTGCCTTTTACTAATGATTTCTGTGGAGAGGAATATTCTACAAATGTTTTCTGCTAATTTTTTGATGCCCTGTTTTTGCATGGTATTTGTTTTTAATTGAAATAAAACATACAATCAGGAGAGAGGCTCTAACATAGGATAAACAAAATCGCTTTGTTATGTTCCATTGTTAGACTGTATACTAGTTTTCAGAAAGAGCTGAAAACTACTTTCTTAAATGCATTCACCTTGTTAGTCAGAACAAAAGAAAGACCTTTATTTAATACAGACAGTTGTGTTTTAGTTAGTTAATGACTCAATAAATTAATTACTTCCACTTCTGGCTCCTGTTGAGCATTCTCGGGGTATAATTGTGATTTTCATTTCTTACCATGTCTTATTTTCCTCGGCCCTCTCTGTGGTGAAGCAAGCCAGTGTAAAAAAACTGCTCCCTCCTGGTGCAAATGAGGACTGATTGTCCCAAGTCACTCGAGTTGTCGTCGAAGACGGGGTGTTTGTAGAATTCCTTATGTCACAACATTGTTTCTAATTCCCTGAATTTGCCATGTCGGTAATACATAGTTCTGTCTTTGTAGTCCTGTTTGTCATTCATACTTTTTTCATTTGTATGATTTCAGCTCGTTTTCCAACTGTCTCATAATACATCATTTTTTTTGTTTATGTGAATTATATTCCTATAAATATTTGTGTGGAGAGGAGCATTTACAGGTTTCATTTTTTTTTTTTTTTTATGCTTTGCAAGTGGCTTCCCATTCTAGTATAAAAAAACAAACAAAAACATTTGCATTGCTCATCATTAATAATGAATAAACACTAGCACAACTTACAGTGGTTTGTACTTTTATAAAGTCCTGACTACAGTACCTCATAATTGGCAATTCTGGTGTAGAAAATATATCTTCACCTATGATGCCATCTGCAGGTAACTGTGGGAATTGGAGGTGTGCAATGACTGCAGTTTCATCCACAGTAGATGGCTACAACAGGGTAATTAACAAATAGATTACAGCACGTGGAGAAAAGCTACATCTTTACACTGAGAAGGAACTAGGACAAACTCTGGTGCAGGTAGGTCTTGAAGGGTCTCTACCCTTTGGTGGTTTCTTTTGGTGTAAAGGAACACCAATAATTTGTATTTTTGTGTAAACTGAATGCACTAAAAGCTTAATCAATGATAGAAATGATAATTGATCTTGCACCTATGGTTTCCACACGTCTTATCTTCTTCAATGATTAAAATACAATTAAAATAATAATAAATAATTCGAAATAGTTGCTTCTCCTTGGTTTTTGGTTCTGAGAAGTCTGAAGGCTAATAGCACTTCTGAGCTGTGATGCTGCCGCTGCATTTTCCACAGCCACAAGCTTGGAGCTGCCTCTGTGTCCTGAGTCTGGGCTGATGGCTCCTTCTTCTTCAAGACATTAAAGTATTTTCCTGAAACTCCATCAACTTCTTCTGCAACAGCAAGAAAGATGCTGGCTTGTGCACCCTGGGTTGGTGTTTTAACTAGTGGCTAAAATAAAAGACCCTCAAAGGAAGAGAAAGTGAAACAAGGGATTTTATATAAAATTAAATTTGCTACTTCTTTACTGTAATAGGGCTATAAATAGTTGCTAGTCTAATAAGGAGATGTTTCTGTTGCAGTAGTGCAACAGTTTTGCTCAATACATATGGAGATAGCAATTACATACAATATTGTTTGAAATTATTAGTAAATGTCTTCCATCATCTGCAAGCCATAGGTTTATTTGCGCCTGTCATGTATACAGGGTGTAACAGATGAAGGCATGCACATCCTGTAAACTTGTTGGGCCCACACTAGAGAAAAAAAAAATCCAGGGGTTTAGATCTGGGGTGATAACATGTACAATACTATGTCACAGCCTATGAATTTTAAATTGCCATGTCGTTTTTGCCCTGCTATTGCTGTGATGAGCAGTTTGACAGAATACAATTAATCAAAAACACTCAATAAGACACACAAGAAAAGCAGGAATACTTAGTCTTTATTAAAACACGAACGATAATTGATTAAGACATCTCCTCGACAGAGCTGAACAGTCGCTCTTTGTGTTAAAGTGAAGTTGTCAAAAACTGTGTTTGCTCACCTAGTACTGTGCTTGAAAATTGAGACTGATGCATCCCTGTGTGCGTGCCAAGCTCGGTCTCAACTACTCCGGGGTCAAGCACGTTGACTGTTTCCCCAGTACCTTTTAAACAAAACCATACATTTCATACATTAACAACGCTCCCTCAGTCTGGAAAAAAGAAGGTTCTTTCACCAAGAACAAAAAATAAAAGAATTCCGAGGAAGGTTAATAACAATCCGAGATTGACAGCCAAAGATATTCAAAGTGAACTGGCTGCAAGTGAGACTGGGGTTTCCATTTCAACCGCAGGTCGAGTATTGCATGGTGAAGGCCTTCACCAAGGAAAAAGCTACTCCTACTCTGCAGACCAAGGAAAAAGCTACTCCTAGGAAAACATCACAAGCAATCGCTTAAAGTTTGCAAAACAGCATTTGAATGATGGATATGAGTTCTGGTCAAAAGTTTTGTGGAGTGATGAAACAAAAATCGAGCTATTTGGTCATGCTGATAGTCGTTATGTTTGGAGAAAGTCTGGTGAGGCGTACAAAGAAAAGAACAGCATACCTACAAAGCATTGAGGTTGTAACATCCTTATATGGGGCTGTTTTTCCTCTAATGGCACAGGAAATTTAGTTCCAATACATAGTAAAATGGATTCCATGCCATACCAAAAGATATTGGCCAATCATCTGAAACCCTCAGTTACAAAACTTGGTTTAAAACACAACCGGATGTTCCAACACGACAGCAATCCAAAGCACACATCAAAATCCACTTCAGAATGGTGAAAGAAGTATAAAATCAAGTTTCTGGAATGGCCTAGTCAAAGTCTCAAATCCGATTGAGAATCTTTGGTATGATTGAAGGAGGCTGTGCAAAAGAGAAGTCCTCAGAATTTGAATGAACCGGAACAATTTTGCATTGAAGAATGGTAAAAAATCACTATGCCAAAAGCTCACTGACAAATATCCTAATCGTTTAAAAAACATTATTATTGTTAAAGGTACCTCAACTAGCTATTAATTTAATTTTCCTTGTCGAGGTATGAATACTTTTGAATTAGCATTTTTGGAGTTTTGCATAAAAAATGCTGAAATAAATAATTGTAGACATCTTCCTCATCCACAAAAACCAAACTTTTGCTACAGGCCCTAATTATATGTAAAAACATTCCAGCAAATTATTAGTGAAGATCTTTTCTGATTATCTGACTTACCCCACAGTTGCCTGACCAGCTCTTTTGTAAACAGCACATTTGCAAGCTTACTTTGGCAGTAGGCCACCTTTGTATTATATATTTTTATTTTCCCAGTTCAGATCGTTAAAATCCATCTCTCCCACTATGTGAGCCAGCGAGGAGACATTTATGATGTGGCTGGAGGCTGAGTGCTTCATCATATCCAGCAAGAGGTTGCTCAACAGAAAGTGGCCTGCATGAAATTACAGAAAAACACAGTTTACTGACTGAATTCTGGAAAATGTGTATGCATCATTTCCAGGTAATCTGGGCTCAACATCCTGATGTTAAATACCTTCTGCATCAAAGTATACAAGGATAAAGTTGTACTGTTCAAAACTAATTTAAATTCTGCCAAGACGAAATCATTTTTCACAGACATGTACCCAGGGTTATATAGTTTACTATGCTAAGCACTGTCGCATATAACGATTTAAAAAAGCAAAAAGGTAAACATTTACTCTGTATTGCACTGTAAATGTTGAAAATAAAAACGTTGATTACCATGTGTGTAACCGGAACCGAGATCGCTACATTTGCATATATGTTAGCTTAGCTTCGTTCATGCAACACTGTTTTACAATCTTACAAAACAATGTCACCGATTCAGTTCCTACAACAGACACGGGTAATATGACCAGTCCAAAGCAAAATACTTGCAGATTAGTTATTGCATAGCAGTATTGTTTCTCGCTGATTCTGACTTGTGTTTCTGACTCGTGTTGTCAGGTGGGTTGCTTTTAATGACTGACGTTGCAAGACGGCAGTAGCTAATCTTATTTTGTACAACAACCAGACTTGTAGTATAGTCTGTTTTAAAAGGATACACTTGGATATGACAGCTGTCACATGGTCTCAAAACGTCACTGCATCCAGTTTTCACATACTGTTATTATAGAGCTGTCAATAAATGTTTAATTTATATAGGCTTAACATATACAAGGGTTAATTTATTAATATTGTCTGTCATTAAATTGCATTTTCCAGCCCTTGAACCAAATAACCATAGTGGGTTATGTAGGACGACTCAGAAACACAAATAAAAATTTAAGTGAAAGAAAATAATGATCTTGAATTGATTTTGTTAACAGTATAAGATTTTATTTCGAAACAATTGTGCATGAATAGTACATTTTTGTTTAGTAGCTCAGAGTGAACCACAGATTTAAAAAAAAAAAATTGTATGCATGCGTGATTTCGATTGAGGGTATTTCAACTCTGATATGGATGGGAGAAGCATGTGCTGCTCATTAACTTTGCTGTTTTCAGCTTGTCGTATAATTCAATACCAATCAGTGAAGCACAACATTTCTGCATTTTTTTAGAAGTATAAATGCTCCAGTAAACATAGATAATAATCACAATACTCATACTTTGACGGTTTTAGTTTTATTTATTAGGCGCGGCTGCATTTTTAGTAACAGAAATATAGGGGCCTACCTAGGAATAGATTTTTACTGAGGGAAAAGTCAAATTTTTGTCTTAAAAAAAAAAAAAAAAAAAATGTTACAAAGGTGAACGTTATCATCTTATAAAGCCTGGAGACTATTAATGCAACGAAGCAATATAAGTCACAAACTCTTTAGAACTTATAAATATGCATAAGTAGTTGGGTTTATACCTTCATTGAGACATGCATTTGGTTCACTGGTACTGAAGTTAACCCTGAGATTTGTGACACTGATGCTACAGCTGATACTGGTAAGACTGGTGCTGACACTGTTGGGACTGGTAAGACTGGTGCTGACACTGTTGGGACTGGCAAGACTGGTGCTGACACTGTTGGGACTGGTAAGACTGGTGCTGACACTGTTGGGACTGGTAAGACTGGTGCTGCTACTGGTGGGACTGGTAAGACTGGGGCTTGTAAAATTGCTGATACTGGTGCTAAGATGATAGGTATGATGCCACAATTAAAAACACTGATTTAGAAGGCTTTACTTTAAATATAGATTTTGCCAGTCCTCCTATAGCCTGATCTATCAAAACACTGTAACACTTCCTCCTGGAACACTTCCTTGTCTCTGTGGACATATATAGCAGGGCAAGACCGTTCAGTCTATATTCACCCATACTGCTGCAAGACCAATCAAATATATCGAAACGATGCACTCAGGTAAACTCTTTCTACACCACGAACCACAATATTAACCCCAATATGTCTGAATTCTTTTTGCAATTTCTTATGAAGATGACAGTAAATAATGTAAGAAATGACTGGATCAGCGTCAAACTGAGTGAAACAGAATAAAACTGAGGTGACAGGGCGACTGAAGCTGGTTCTAAAACATAGCGTAGGGAGTTCGGGGATTGCAAGAGGACGCCAATAACACGCTATTTAATTTAAAAGCACAGCGGGTTCAGCACTACGAACAGCAACGACAGCACAGTAACATACCAGACAGAAACCAACTACCCACCGAGCGCTGCAGCACTCACAGATATTTACACAAAGCGGACCAAATGAAACACCCGTAAGTCCTAAACAGCGGGCTGGCGCAATGCCAGCTCCAGCTCCCAGGGCAGGTTGGCACAGTGCCAAGTAAGGGAAAGGTCGCAGTGGTCCCGGTGCTGTAGCCAGTCGACCTGTGCGCTAAATACACATGGCCCCTTATATTAGCCAGTACTGCACTGTACTGTACAGCGCTCTAAACGTAAGCTAGGTAGGGCAATACTTGGACAGAGCATCAGTGTGCAGTTACAGTGACGAGAAATAAATGAACCCATATAAATAAACAAGCTCAGTTGCCCGGTTTACACATTTTCTAAAAACAGTACTTCCTTGGATTTTTTTTTTCTTTAAAGAAAAATTAGGAAAATATATATTTAAAAAAAATGCTGTCGCCAAAAAAGTGAATTTATGGATAGAACTACATGTACCTCCAGTTCTTCTAGGCCAGTGGCATCGGGGCCACCGCACAGAAATACAATACATGAAAAGTACTAAAAACTAACAGCTATGAATCGTCATACCAGGGGAGCGGGGAAGGGTGGTGCCTTTGCGCAGGAAAAATACTGATTTATCAAAGCGTATCGCAACGAAACACCACCCAGGACTGTCAGCAGAAAAACAATATTAATATTCGAATAAATAAAAACACTAAACATTCTTACCTAGAGTTGGCTTCTGAAAGAAACGTTATAGATTGCTTTCTTCATGTCATCTTTGAGTACGGTATGTGCAGTACCGAACCGTCCACTAAATAACATACTAGAGAACAAAAAATGTAATCAGATCCGAATTCACTGCAGTCGGATCACAAGGAGGTGTTGTATTAAACCGATTTGGATCAGGCTCCTTGATCCGTCATCTTGATCGAATTCTGGAGCTACCCACGGCGTAACTAGGGAAACTGGCCAATGAGAACCGAGCAAATCAGTGTGGCGCGAAGTTTCAATACCCCGGCTGTCGAGGAAAAAAACATGAGTAAAGAAAGGGCAAAGCGGCAGAAAGTTATACCAAATCCCTTTGGATCATTTTATATTGGCTTTAATAAAAAAAAACGTTTATCAGTGTTAGTTATTATAGTTTTATTTAGAGGTTAATGTTTTTTATATATTGTAAACATTTTAAATGCCACACATAATCACGATGGGAAGTACATGGTAACCTGATAAACATGGACTACCTTATAATAACTTTGCTAAATAGAAAGCGAATACGAATGTTTCCAAAGAGATTCGCGAATACTATCTTTTAATTCGGTGTATTCAAAGACATGTTATTTAAAAGTTTTAAGAATTAAGCCTATACTATTTGGTATTCTGTCCTAAACCAGCAGTCTGCCAGTCCCAAACTGTTGTGACATAAATTATATAAACGAGGGTGGGGGGGGGGGGGTGGGTGGGGGGTGGGGAGGTGGGGGGGGGGGGGGGGGGGGGGGGGGGGGGGGGGGGGGGGTTGGTAATCAGAATATTCTTCATTTTATTTCAACTGTGGTACCTTTCAGCTGAGTGAAAATTGTAATGGGGGAGCTGAAAAATCCGGACAGAGGGGTACAGTTTCAATAAAAGGTTGAAAACTCCCGCCCTTATAAACTTAAAGAAAAATAAACACGATGGCTAATGTAATGTAAGAGCCCTGTGTATCTTAACGTCCCAGCCTCACGTCTTGCAGTTAGTTAGTGGTGGAGCTATTTCCTGAGCACCGGTTGTCTGCCAGTCGATAGTTTGACATCTTCTGAGATATATTGCTTCGGTCTGACTTCCCTCTGCTCTTTCAACCCCAGTTTCATTCCGTTTATGGGGGAGGGTGGATGAGCTCGGGTTTAGGCAACGCAGAAGGCGGCACAGTGCGCATGCTCATTCCGTGTTCCAGCTATAACTGCATCCGAGCCATAACAATCGTCAGAATTGAACATTTTTGGTTAACGAGTTACAAATCAGAAAACCACAATCGGAGGAATCAGATTGTCAAAACAACACAGCAGGTGACACCCCTTAGACAATGCAAACCCTAATATCCAGTTTGTGGAGAATAAGAAGGTGAACGTGCCTTCATCTGCAGCGAGGATTCGGTGAAAATGGGCGATTATGTATAGAAGAGGGTTTTTTTTTTTTTCAAAAAACGGGGGTTGTAAAAAAAAATAATAAAAGAAATGAGTTATTTTGAAAAAATCGTCGTTTTGCAACGGTTTGGTGGTGAAATCATACCAAGACAACCCGGATGTTTTAACCAGCTAACGAGGAAACAAGCAGTTTGGAAGAGATAATTGTATTTTTTTTCCCAAATCCAAGCCATGCACTGAAATTAGAAAACCAGGCTGTACACTGACCGAACATACAGTACAGCAGGAGCAACCGGCGATCACCGGCCTATAACTTTTTCTTATATTTTTGTATCGTGGAATAACTATTTGAGCCGCAGGGGTTATTTATTGAATACAGTACCTCAACACTATATATTTATGAATTGTTTTTGGAGGAAGGACTTGCATGTCAATGGCTCGCCTTTCGCAACAGAAGTGCATCGCTTCCACCCTGTTTTGATGTGAGAAGCCTTGGAGATACAGCAGGATAACTCTGGCTGGCTCTGTGTGTGTGTGTGTGTGTGTGTGTGTGTATAAATAGCTGGAGCCATGCAGACTCCACAGCTACAGTACGACTTCTTCAATGAAGAGAACGCACACAAGTGGCGGGGACTGCTGGTACCGTCCCTCAACAAGGTAAGCCTGTGTCCCGGGGTGCATCAGACGCAGATACCGTCTTGGTACGTCATGCTCTTGCAGCTTTTCATTGCATAAGTCAACGACAGGTCGGCTGGAGCTATTTTAATCGTTACGATCGGTGATTCAAATTCAGATATTATATCAGAAGTATACTGTACAGATTATTATGCGCTAGTCGTTGTATTATTATTATTATTATTATTATTATTATTATTATTATTGGTAGTAACACTACTAGTGCTGGTGCTTCGTTCTATTACCGTTTGTTAATTTACAGACCCTTTCTCAGGAGACGCTACAGCACAGAGAGGGTGGTGTTTGTTGCGTTCCGCAGCGGCTTGTCATGTTGTGAATCTCTCAAAACTGACACATGCAAAATTGACACTGCAAGAAGTCTCACTGTGTTGTGGTCAGATCAGTGACGCTACAGTTATAAATATCTTTCTAGCAGGGACAACTTGTGTGTTGTGGAGCTGTAGCCCTTTAGTGTAAAAGGAGGGACATTGACTCCCATTGCATGGCTTCCAGGTTTTACTGCAGTCTTAATTAGACACACCATCCAGTAGCTAATTAAGCGCCTACTACTGTGTAATGCTATGCAATGCAAGTCTTCTCAAAAATATTATTTTTCATAGATCTATTAACTGATTCATAGTTAGGCCTAATATTCAATATTCATCAATAGCTGAGACAGATACGTTAAGACTGCCATTGAATACTGGCTGATTTTACTCGCCAGATACTAGTTTATTGACGTAACATTTTGTCACATGTTTTTATTTATTTTTATTTTTAGAAACTACAACACAACAGATAAATAGTTGGTTTCATTTCAATAAAGCAATACAGAGGTGAAATTGAAACATTTCTTGTATATTTTGTAACAAAAAAAAAAGTTAATCAGGTTTTCAGGTTGCGTTCTCCATACATCCCTTTCTCAAACAGGACTACATGTAATTTTCTTATACAATTTTTGAAAAATCCCCAGAGTACTGAACTAAGACCACACAAGGACATCCAGTTCTGAAACGGAGCACCTGCAGTTGTCTTCCTTCCACAGAAGGGCAACGGAGGAAAAAACTACAACGACTATTACTAGTTTAATAATAATAATAATAATAATAATAATAATAATAATAATACTAATAATAATAATAATAATCATCATCATCATCTAAGTGTCTGGCTCTCAATAAGCAAACCATAAATTATCCTCCCACATGAATTAGCAGCGAATTCTGGTGGTTATTTGTTTAATGAATTTTGGTGCTTATGAAATGTGCTAGTTTGCCAGTATTGGAGACGCTATGTGTAAGAGCTGTGATACCCCATGTAGTGACACTGTGAGCTCCCTAAACTGCCACAGGCCAGCCCTGGAGGAACATATGAAGTCCTTCTCTGCGGGAAAAAAAAAACAGGGATTGCACAAGCTGTGACAGTGTGAGCTCGCTTGCCTCACCCACCCCGCATTGCTCAAGTCTGCCCTGGAAGGACTGCCCTCTTGAGGGGGGTGAGGTAGCAGTTTGGTTTCCATCCTCTAATAAATACAGCATTAGGAGCTACAACTCTGTGAAATCCCTAAAACTTCACCTGCATGAAGCCACTAGCTCCATGTCGGTTGGCAGGCCTCTTGCCTAATAAGTCAGTACAAACTATGAAGTCCTTCTCCAATTAAATTGCCTTGCACATCCACCCAATGCTCACAAGAAGTAGACTTTAAAGTTACATTATACCACAGGGTCTCCTCTACATATTCTTTGTTTGTGATTGCTAAATCCTTAATGTATGGCAAACAAGATTGGCTGAGGAAAATACACCCTTGTTTCAACCTCATTTACGTCTGTACTGGTGTTAGCAGTGTCTTGGTAACTGCAATACAGAGTAGCCAATTTAATTCTCTTGGTAATATAACCTAGCCAAGATCCTACATTTATTTTTCTCACACAAACACTGGAACCCTTTTTTCCTTCACCTGGAATTCATGTATTATTCATCACAACCACAAACGGGGCAACCACCTTCCCAGAAGCGTGGATGACCTAGTACTGGGCCTTTCAGGGGGACAGTGGTGTTAACAGGTGGAACTTTTTGTTATGCTGCAGATAAGAGGGCAAAGTTGGTGTCAATTTCTTTTTTCCAATTCCAATTCCATTCTAATCCCAATTCCGTTTTAATCAATTCAAATTCATGTTCCAATCTTTTTACAACAAGGGCTTTATTGAGTAAACAAATACTGTATACAACTTAGTGAACTTGTCGGGTAACCTGATAAAGCCTATGGCATAAACCTCAGTAAAGGCTGCCATAAAACTGAATAGGAGTTAGAATTGTATAAACGGGAATTGGGATTGGAAATTAAAAAATTGAATTGACCCCAACTCTGTAAGAGGGGCCATATTAATAACTTTTTTTTTTTTTTTTTTTTTTTTTTTTTTTTGGTTTTATAGAAAAATAGCCAGAGGTGACTCTTGGTTTAATGGCATTACATTTTTATGATGATTAGCAGGGATCCCAGGAAACCATTTGCTGCGGAAAAACACACATTTTCTGTCCGAGAATTCTTAGTTTTACACTTGAGGCATTGTTTGTTTGTTTGTTTGATAACCAAGTCAGTACACTTATGATGTTTAATCATCAACACTGGCAGTTTTGCTTTACATTTACGTAAACATACTTGTTCAATAAAACTGCTTCTGATGTACATAGGTCAAAGTTGAACAAGGCACACGGTCACATTTATGTTGAAACGTATCTGCAGTTTTCTTCAGTATTCAGTGCAGTATTACTACTGAACAAGTTATTTAAAGATGCCGAAAAGCATAAAAATCACCCCGAAAGATCAAGTTAATGAGTTTGGCAATACCGTCCAGATGACAAAGACTAATTTGGAGATAAACTAATATGAATACTATTTGTAGTTTCTTATTATTACCACACAGAAGTATATGTAATGTTTAAAGTAAAATAGTAAGTTTGTTTATATTATTGATTGATGGCACTAGTGAGCATGTAACTGCTTTAGAATTTAAGTGTACCAGTAAATACTTCCTGTGAACTGTTATTCATTAGTACTGTTGTAGCCTTTTATTTTAATTGCACAATAAAACAGATTTTTAATTTTATTTTTTATTTTTGTAATCAGAGAAGTTAGTTTTTTATGGTGGGAAAACTAGGATCCCTGATGTGTAGGCACATGCAAGCCTGCTGTGTTGTGAACTGCCAGGTAAAGAGATAACCAAGGCTTTAAAAAAATATTTTCATCCAGTAGCTCGTAACAACGTTCTTTTAAAGTTCACCCTTGTCTGAGAAAGATTAACTTTTTCTAGCTGTTTTTAATATCACATATTTTCCACAGGATGACCCAACTGTAAAAAAAAAAAAAAAAGTAGTTTTTTTTTTTTTAAAGGGAGGAAAAAGAAAAAACAATTAGTTTTCATGCTTCTCAGAAACTCTTCTGGCAATGAGGCCTTTCTTTACCAAATTCCCCTTTCAGATAGCTATAACCGGACCCTCTGCTGCTGTTCTAAATATTTAGAGTGCCTTCCCTTATAAGAACCTATTGCTGCAATTCTTTGTCTCGTGAACAAAGACACATATTCTTCCTTGTAAGATAAATCAAAACAGGAAAATGGAAACCATTACAAAATTCAGTTAGCCAACTGCTAGGAGTCTGGAACCAACTATCCAGTAATGTTGTTGAAGCTGACACCCTGGGATCCTTCAAGAAGCTTGAGATTCTGGGATTAATAAGCTACTAAAAACCAAACAAGCAAGTTGGGCCGAATGGCCTCCTCTCGTTTGTAACCTTTCTTATGTTCTTATCCTGATACCTCTAGCAACTTCAGTCAAGAATAGTGTATCTGAAAACCAAGAAAACAAGCAACTGGTTTGAGCTTTCTGTAAACCTAAAGATCGGAAAAACAGTATTTAACTATTTATAGCTCTTCTTGGCAACCATTTTAATTATTTTTCAATACATTTAAAACATGATTTGTGCATTTTAACAATTATTTATGTGGAAAAAAAGGCGAATAACCCCCTTAATGACTTCACGGTACATATGTGCTAATGTATATACTGTACAGCTTAAAAAATGGAAGCTGATAGCCAAGTAGTAGCACTCATTTGCTGTCTCTCAGCAGTGAAATGGAAGGTTGTATACTGTGTTATGTTTTCATTTCGACTCTTAATTGAAACGGGGAGATTTCTGTAACAACTCTCTTCCATCTGCTGCACAGCACATTTTGTTCTGTATGTGAACATTGGAGCAAAAAATCTAACCACTTCTGAAGGAATGAATTTTGAATGGACAGAGAATCTCAACCGTGTGTGGAGGAGTGTTGCGTTGTCTCACACGATTTATAGTTACACCTTTGAAAACAATGCTGTGAGGAGACGTCCAATTTGAGATGAAGAGGTTGAAGCCATATTGAATTAGTTTTCATGAGAAACATGGCAATGGCGACTCCAGTCATCATATTATTATGACTCGTTCTGATTTAATATGGTA
This sequence comes from Polyodon spathula, assembly GCF_017654505.1. Taxonomy (NCBI): domain Eukaryota; kingdom Metazoa; phylum Chordata; class Actinopteri; order Acipenseriformes; family Polyodontidae; genus Polyodon; species Polyodon spathula. The sequence goes on along the minus strand of NC_054539.1, from coordinate 14,518,369 downwards.
CATTCCACTTTCACCAGTCCAGGAAGAAGGGCCTCCTGCTTCCTTAACGTGCAGTCTGGCCTATGGAGAACCCTGATGTAGTTGAAATTATCATGCTGGACATAGTGAATATATCTGCTTCTTTTGAAACAACTTGTCCTCCAGTAGATGGTGTAAACAGTCAAGACGTGAGCATTTTAAGAAATCGTCGATCCATTCCGATGAGAAATGTGAGTTGCGATGAGTTTTGTTTACATCAACGGGAACAATTAAATGAGGGTGTCCTAACATCATACAGGGGCCAGTCAAGGTTTTTGATGACTTGCTTTTGCTTGAAGGTGATCACATACAGTAACCTGAAACTCTTTTTATTGGAAAGCTTACTGAATAGTGAGTACAGTCCAGTGCAATGCCAATGTTATGTAGCACCTTTAATCAAAGTATTGGAGTTGTCCAGCTGTTCTACATTACCATTTGTGTTGAAAGCAGATGCGTGAGATCCTTACTTTTAGAAACATACAGATCCTGTTACTGTGAATGTCTGAGACATCCGGCTATCCTTATAGTAGTTTCTTTGGGATAAGGACTTGAATTGCATCCTCTCCTATCTTTTTGATGCAAAATGTTCCAGTTCAAGGTAGTATTATTACCATGGGTACAGTATGTGACCTGTATATGAAAACACTTTTAGTTTTTAATTATGATAAGAACTGTTGTTAAAACATCTGAATAAAAAACAAATGTGGAAGAATCTTCTGGAAGCAAATTTGTATAAACTATTTTCTTTTATGCTATGCTCCATTTTATTATTTTAAACATTTAAAAATATATTTTTTGGGGGGGATACATTTGCAAACTAAAAGGAATATGAGTAGTACCTTTTATTTTGCATTGTAGTTTCAGATTCAGATGTTTTACATAATATGATAAGAATGTTCAGATATTACTTTCAAAGTGATGCTAAAGTAATACAGTTTTGTGTTTTAGAGCATTTTGCATTGAAAATATGAAGGGGTTTCAATAGATTTGGAAACCACTGCATGTTTAAAGTACTTTATACCACCATTGAGTGTTTTATAGTTCCATATACAGCACTGTGTGGTACATATGATTTTTTGTTCAAGTTGTTTTGGGAATATGTTAATTATGGAATATTTTTTATAATACAATTTTTAACTCTGTAATATCTCTATACAAACATTGTCCAACACTAAAGCAACACAAAGTCCTGAATATTCCAAGGCAATGTTCTGTACTCCATACTTTAGGAATTGTCAGAGTGAAATTTTACAGTAGGCTTGATTACATTAAATCTGCAACAATTTGTAGTTCACATACAGAGAGGCTGGCTGGAGACACTGCTCCATCTGCAGTAGTCGTTCAAAACAACAATGACACTTCTTATTATTATTACAATGATTATGTACAGGAAGCTTTTATCATTTTGTCTAGTTTAGATAATAAATGCTGATATATTAACATCAGTAGCTGAGGTTGTAGAGGTATGCCGTTTCATTTTGGCCAAAAGAACGGCTTCTCTAGTCAGGTTATCTGTGGTTCAGGCAGCAGAGGCTGAGAAGGCAGTAATGTAATCACAAGGGCTTTTGGACATAACAAAGTTTAATGAGGCATAAATAAGTAAAATATAAAGTATTGTGCCATAATTTAAAGGCATCCATTGTCGTACGAAAGCTCTTTTAACTGTGATAATGCAGTATTTTGTACACCTGTATCTTTTCATTTAATTACTACACTACAACAATATACTGTATTATTAAAAAAAAAAAAAAACTTGACAGTATTTAGTACTAGTGTACCATTATAAGACCAATACAACACCTACATGCAGATCTACTGGCCGTAATGCTGAAATCAAACACTGCAGTTTATTTCTACTGTGGAAGTTTGTGTAAAACCTCAATTCTGATTGTGGTCTTCCTTTTTAAGGAGCTAACCACATCAGTTTGCTGTTGTCCCTAGAGCACCTCCTAGAGGTAGTCATTGTCCTGCAGAATCATATTAAAGACCTTGCAGACAGACAAAACAGAGATGGAAATAAGACTCCTGTTGCATAGCAGTTTCACAGATTCCCAGTTTGACTGTGATAAGAGCTTGATTAGCACCGATGTATTGATCAGCTGTGTCAGATTAAAGGAATATAAGTAGCAAATAGGGTATAAAAATGAGGTGCCTGTTGAGCAAAGAAAAAGTTACAACAGTCAAAACATGTGCAATGAAGCAACAAAAGCGAGGTTCTTTGTCTCAAGGTCAGTTTGTGACAGCATTGGCTTCAGCCTTGGATGACCTTAAGTAAGGTTAGGAAGTTACTTGAATCTGATTGTCAAAGGAAAAAGCAGAACCCATAATAACTTCTAAATGCCTCACATTCGAGGCAAGGCAGCCACGTGGTTTATCTATGTGGCTGCCTAGAATTTGGTCCACTGGAACTGGAATGACCCCCAAAAAATAAGATTCAGCGAAAATACAGTACATTTCATATGCATATCCAAGTACATGTAACCCTTGGTTACAGATAATGGTAGCTAAATAGAAACAAAAATATTGAAGAGCAACACTCCTTTCTGCAGCTTCATGAAGTTCTACAAGCTAGGCCTATACTCAGTCGATGAAAACATTGGGGAAACTAAAAGGCGTGGTGAACATGTGTGTCTGGGCAGCCTCTGCATGTGTGCCATGAAGCAGCAGCAGGAGGCTCTGAGTTGAACTGCAGACAACATGAAGGATTCCTGGCATTCCTTTCCAGTGATGCGGCTGGCTGCACTCTTGCTGAAACTTAAGTTTAGAAGCCTGGTTTCCTCGTTAGCCCTCCCCTGGGAGGTCTTCGGTGAAACGGGACATTAATGTTTACACACCTGAATTTCGAGAAAGACTGTAACATGAGATGTGTGGGATGAGCTGACAAACGCTGGAAATATCACAGCGGTGGTGCATTGACCTCAAATATGCGAGGAATGGCACTGAATGCCTTTGGGTCAGTATAGCCAATTTGAGATTCAGTAGTGTCTTCATGTTTGGTACAGCTAGATTCTGTGAGTCATGTCCCATTAAGAGGTGCTGTCAATAAAAATTTAGGGGTAGGTGTACTAAAGTGTTGCGCTTGTCGGAATAGTCGCAAACCAGTTGCAAACAAGTCGAAAGTCTAGGGTGAAATGTACTAAGCAACTTTTTAGGAAATACTTTGCAACAGCAGTTTTTATTTGTGGTTCAACCTTAGATAAATGAGCAATTATGAGCGTTCCTGCATACATTTGCCAAAAGGTGTCGGGGTTCTCAAATATGGTAATGAGATGTACTAAAGCTGCCGGTAACGCCAACACTTATAAATGCATCAATGTGTTAAGAACTTTTGAAAGCATGTGTTAAACAGTCACAGTTGTTGGTGGCATTTCCTAGTCTGCTTTTTCTCCTTCGTTGCCAGTTGTGCTCAATGCATTTTTGAGGCAAACACCCAAGTACTTAATTTTCAATAAAGTCAGGGTGTACTTACAAGCCTTGAAAAGACATTTCTGGTTTCCCCAACATGTTGGGAACACATGTACCACAAACCCTTCCAGCTCATTCTGAGCATATTATAGGAACATGATCTGTTTTGTTTTAATTGTCTTTTCTACGAAGTAGGCCAAGTTAATAATAATAATAGTAATAATAATAAACGCTGCAATCATTTTGTTTCAATTTAAAATACTCTTTTATTCGCATTGTACACCAATGTGTACAGTGTAGCAGCATGGGTTACTCTGTGTTACTGGTAGGGTAAAGTGAAATGAAAGTGTGCTCGGTATTCGTTCGATTTTACTATTCTATAGTCCTACTGTACAAATGTATCTTTTTACATAATGTAATGTGTAGCCTACCCAAAACACATTAGTGTTATTTCAGTGCAATGATTTACTTTTAAAATGCATTGAGCACTATAAATGTGTGTGTGATTTTATTGTATTGTTTTTAAACCCGACACCACCTTATGTCGGACAGACATGTCCAGTTTAGCGAGGGGCTACTGTATGATTATGAGAAGCTTTTTGGGGGCGAAGCTTGGGGCCCACTATAGAATCTGATGTGATTAAACTGCCTTTCATTTTTTGTATATATGACTGTCTTAAAATAGGTACAATGAAGACGAAACAGAATGCGTGGTACAGATGATGTTTACATTTAACAAAAACAATGTTATTTTGATTCTTGCACCCCCTTGCATGTATAGATGTTATCCTTTGGGCACGCTCTGCTGCAGCAAACCACAACTCAACTTTACGCAAGCCACCACCCAAACACTGTTTTTGGCAACAGAAGCGAGCAAGGCTGCGTAATCCTGGATGACCATCAGAGAGTTTCTGGACTGCAGAAAGTGTGACTCTGTCTGTTCCTTAGCCTTTCTGCTTAGCTTTTCCACAGTGAGCAAATCCTTGGAGGGTTAATATAGCTAAGGTAGCATCACACCTCCAAGAAATATTTTGGCCTTTAGTTCGCCTAAAAGCAGCACCCCCTCTCCAAAATACCTTCCCACAGCATACTGTAGTTTTTTACACCCTGTAGGGTAAAGTAAAGGCATGCACCTTCATGATGCCTGCTATCTTCATAATCCCATCGCCCCCACATGGTGGCCCGTCCTCGGTTCCCAAGCAGCCTCCTACATTCGGCGACTGTTCTTCTTGGTATAGAAATTGACAAGCACCACTCTTGAACAACACAGCGTTTTTTTTTTTTTTTTTTTTTTTTTTGAAAATCCGGGGCAAGGCTTGCCCCTCTTTCTTTTCAATACAGGTGCTTTTTAATGGCTGGAATCTCCAAATGATACCCTGTTAACAGCGATCTAGTAGTGGCAGTTTTCATTATGCACACTATATCCTATATAGTTTTGCATGCAGTATATCTCTAGAGTCGATTGTTCAGTTATGGTGAAACTTGATAAGGACCTTCTTTAGCTCATATTATTGAGTGTGATGTCATCTTGGGGTGCATGTAGGTTGCCTCTTTCCAGTGGCTATATCTTGGGGGGGGGGGGGGGGGGGGGGGGGGGGCGAGGGGGGGTGTAAACAACAGCTGGAGTTGAAAAGGTGTCCGCCCTGCAGCTGGTCTGGAACAGTAGTTCGAAGAGTTTGCTGTTCTTAGACTCTGCTGGAGTTCACTTCTCCTGCACTTAAAGGGCTTTGAGAACCGAAAATCATACTAAATCACACCATCTTGTAGTCTTGTGAGAACATCCATATTTTAAACTACAGGCTTACGGCCAAAATCCAAACCGCCATCTGTGATTCTCTTTATTTGTTTGTTTGCCTTCAGAAAATAGAATGAGAATTCCCTAACAGGGCTCTGTGGATATTCATGTGCAGCTTTTTTGAGGAATGGCTTTTAAGGAATAAAGATGAGAATAATTATGGATGAATATTATCTGTAACATGGATATCCTGCAGGTGTCTCTGTACTGTACTCTACAGGTACTGTATGTTTTGTGAGACTTGCCCACATTTTACATGAACAGTTTCTAAGAAGTTAATATACAGTTTGGTTGCGGGCTAGGTACTATGGTAACACTTAATTGGCTGAGTTATTGAAGGTATTATCTCAGTGTTCGATGTCACCTAAATATCACTGGACTAATTCTGAAACTGAAAATGAACCATTTGTGTAAAGCAATTTGCACCACCCAAAGAGAAATGACTTGTTAAAGGAGAAGTTGACATTTAAAGTGAACAGTTTTTTATATTAATATCTTGGACTAGGAAACTGTTAGTTATTCAAATGGCACAAATATGTCAGCTCACATTTGTCAGCTGTTTCCACCTGACATTTTACCATAGAGGCCTTTACAGTGCAAATACCAAAATGTACTTGATACAAGAAATGCTAGAATCAGCCAGTGGTAATGATAAAGGACACACGCAGGCACAATTATATTTTGCTTGGTTGGCATGCAAAGGTGTTCTGTTTAAAAGTTGTCTAGTTCATCCACCCCAAGTCCCAGAGTTGTACAGTTGGAACAGTAATAAATGGACAGTGGTACTGACTGTTACGGTAACCAAAATATATCACGCTCATTTATGTAGCGTTTAAAAAACATGAGCATGACTGTACTGTACAGAGTAAGGCACGTAAACTGTGGTGCATTGTAATGTTCCATAGAGCTTCAGAAACAGGCCTATTGGAGTTAAAGCTTACTTTTGATTTTGTAAAGGATGTTTATTCAAATATAAAGCCAGTAAATCATTTGGGAATGACAAGCCAAATATTTGTGGAGCTTCGCATGCTGAAAATAATAAGAGTACCTTTCCAAAACTTAAAAGTAAAATGGTGTCTGCAGCTTTTCTGTTTGGTCACCCACTATGGCCTTGGAATGGAATAAACAAGAGATTGGAGTGCAGGAGAGACCCTTACTGTACAGTACGTTATCTTCAGCTGGGGATACAATATATGGAATCCCTGAATACAGTAAACCGCCCCTTTCACATTATATTCTTAAAAAAGAGACCCTAAAGAATGAGTTTATTATTCATCTGGTTAGGTCACATAGTGACAGAAAAGTGGACTAGTCTTTATGACTAAGCATAGATAACTTGACAGGTGAAGCTCAAAGCTTTTAATAGCAACTATACCCTTGTAAAAATTTATCACAGTATTTTTTGCGTGCTATTTCTTTACAGTTTTACCATGATCTTCCCAGTTAGGCCTATATGATGCAGTTATCATAGTATACCCTGGTTCCTGGTATCCTATGTTTATTACTATGCTTTACCATACCTTGCTATTCTTTACAATGTTTCCCTGTGCTTTACCATGCTTTATTACACATTAATACGCTTTTACTGTGTGAAGCTTTTATAAGGTTATGCATTTGTGGCCAATCCTGTTTTAGCTTTCTTGAACTGCTTGTTGAATTGTATTGAATAGTAGTATAAAACATTGCCGTTGTAGATCAAGGTTACCTAGTTTTCATGCTTCTGATATCATACTGGCTGATGGCTCCATCTTGGGATATCTGACTTTGATGTAGCCCCTTTCACACTGGCATGCTCTACCCAGCTCAGAACCTACCCGGGGCCGGACCCAGTTTCATGCGGGTCAGCTACGCGATTTCACATTGCTTTTGGTCAAGTGTTTCCTTATCCCTGCTGCAATCTGGCTCATGGTGTGTCCCAAGCAACAAAAATATGGCTAAGCAGAATAAACAGAAACATTCCTTGCAGAAGTGAAACCTTCACGCAGGCGTGGATGTTTGTTATTTCATCGGCTTACGAATGGCTGTTGTTATTATTTATTTCTTGGCAGACTCCCTTTCCCAGGGCGACTTGGTTGTATACAAAAAATACATATCAAGAATTACAGTACAATTAAGAGCAAGATACAAAATATAATGACTTCAGTCCTGGTAAGAGCAAATACAAAACACAGTACGATTTGCTGTTGGGGCAGTTCAAGAGCAAATAACAGTGCTGATAGTTATATCTGGGTTAGATACGAGTGCAGGTGAAATACAAAATACTACAGATTGGGTTAAGTGCAGGATTAAATACAGTAAAATAGGGAGCAGGAGGAGAAGGAGGGTGAGTTGGGGTTGTAAGGGGGAGGGAGAGGTGTTAGAGTTTGCAGCTATCAGAGATTTTAGAGGAGACGAAAGAGGCAAAGTCATCAGAGGAGATGGAGGGGGGTTGAGGAGGGAGGAGAAGGTAGAGAATAGTTTCCTAGGGTTGTTAGGGGAGGATTGGATAGATTGGAAATAGAAGTTTTTAGCAGTGGAGAGAGGAGGAGAAGGAGGAGAGGAGGGAGCGGTAGAGGTCTAGGGCAGCAGGGAGTTTTGTTCTCTTCCATTTCTTTTCAGCAGAGCGCAGTTTGAGCCAGGGTTACGGAGGGGAGGGGCGGGCCGGTCAGGAGGTGAGGGGACAGCAGGAGTCAAGGGAGGAGAAGAGCGTGGAGGTAGCAGAGTCTACAGAGAGTTTGGAGAAGGAATTGATAGGAGGGAGGCGAGAGAGAGCGGTGGAGGTAAGAACAGAGGGGGAGGGAGAGCGGAGATTACGTCAGGAGGTGACAGTGGGGTAGGTGGAGTAGGGAGAGAGGAGAGAGAAAAAGACATGAAATAGTGATCAGAGAGGCCCAGAGAGGATGGAGGGGCAGCGGGCCCTGGAGAAGGTGAGGTTCCGTTAACGGCCAGCCTCACCGGCCAGCCAACGGAATTGAAGGAGAGGAAGGGATCCGGAGGAGTGGGTGGGTTGGAGAGATGAATATTGAAATTACCTAACAGGACCGTTGGGGTAGACATAGAGGGGAAGGAGATGAGCTGGTCAAGTTCATCGAGTAAGTGAGTGAGAGCTCCAAGGGGACGGTACAGTACAATTAGCAGGAGTTGACAGGGAGAGGTTAGTTGGACAGCATGAAATTCAAAGGTGTTAACAGAGTGAGGAGAGGTCAGAGGGGACAGAGAAGAGTAAAGAGGGAGAGAGAAGACCAGCCCCGCCTCCTCGTCCAGTGAGACGCGGAGTATGGGACAGGACATAGAGAGAGGACAGGGCAGCAGGAGTTAGTGTTATCAGGAGAGAGCCAGGTTTCAGTCCGAGCAAGGAAATCGAGAGAGATTTCATGCATTTTGTCTTGCTCAACCCAGGTCAAAGCATGTCAACCCACATCCTGAGGTGGGTCGCTGGGACCCGGGTCTACCTGGGTATGACCCAGGTGTGTGGTTTCACACTATGCGGGATTGTGACCCAGGTAGTCAGAACCTAGATCAGGACCCGGGTAGGCATGCCAGTTTGAAAGGGGCTGATTTGAAGATTTGTAAGCAAGTGATCTAGAAAAAAAAAAAAAAAAAAAAAACAATCATCAAAAATGCAAAATACAATTCCTAAAATCTGAATTTTTTAATTAATGATTTTTGCATGGATTTAGTTTTGCCTCGCTTTGCATTGAATTTCCAGGTTAACCAGTCCAGATAATTAGACTTTTGATGCTTGTGAGTCTGTGAGTGAGGAATAAGACCAGGTTCTTGTACTGAAGAATCCCCTGAATGCACAGTAGACTGTGGTACAGGTTCTGTGGATGTTATTAAGCTTTTTAGGATGGGGCAGAACTAGCTGTCAGCATAAACCTAAAGGAGAATCATTCATAATGTATGATGGCTGTTAATCCTTTGAGTGAATTTAATGTTTTACTTAATATTACAACCATATTTTAATATGGGGGAGGGGGTTATAACAACTGTTTGACATTGACTGCAATGGATTGGTTAGCTTACCCACTAACTCCCATAATTTCATTGCTTTCACTTGGGACTACTGTAGTGCCCCCAAGTATGAGAGAGTGTAACTGAAAAACCAAAAGCACTAAAACACCAAATCCGTCACCCTCTTGATGTCTGCCTAACTCCTGCTCAGTGACGTTGCCATGGGTTTTTTTGTTTTTCTTGTTTGTTTTTTTTTTATATACAGACACCTCAAAGCTACTAACTACTCATGTTAAAGATATATAGGCCTTGTATTAACATACCAAAACTAATTCAAAATAATATGAATTTCAAACAATATAATTTTCTGAACAGCCTCCTTTCTCTGTGTTTTGTGAATTAGGGGCTCTGCTTTATTTAGATTCAATCGATCTGTTTGAGGGGTACCTTATCTCTTTGTTAATTAATTAGACCAGCAATGTTCATAGTGGGAGGAAAAAAATTATTTGCTAGCTGAAGTATCAAAAGCATTCATGATCAAATTCAACAAGGGTTGAGTGGGGTAATGGACACGTCCTGAATATTTCATATTTAGATAACTACAGTATTTGGTTAAATTACACTAATTCACATAATTAAGGGGTACCACTACTGCTTTGTGGAACGTGGCAGGTTGTCAGTCTCACAGAAGCAGTGGTACCCTAACTTTTTATTAGTCTGGCTCCTCATTCCCTCATTCCACCAGATACTGTTGCTGTGGTAACCAGAATTTTGCACTGACCAGAACTGAGGCCTACTACTTGTTCATTCCTGCTCCACTGCAGCAGGAATGCCTGATATGCAGCCGTTATCTGCAGTGCTGCTAAACCCTCTTGCGTGGTCATGTGAGTGAGTGAATGTACTCTAGAAGAGAGCTGTTTTGCTGATAAAGCACACCAAAAGTTTATGATGCTGCAGCTTGGCTCCTGAGTACCTGCCAAGTGTAAGAGTGATACCTAAAATAGAGAGAGAGAGTGTGTGCGCACGCGTGTGTTTTTGCAAAGTCATGCTCCATGTGAGAGAACTTGACTACATTTGAGTTCAGTTTGTTGTTTTTCTGTGCATCTCTTTGAAGAACGGCTAAGAAATTTGATCTTCTATTTAGAAATATCCAGGTCTGGATTTTGTAGCAGTAGCAGGCTTGGGAACTTAGCAAAAGAAAATTAACTTCAGCCTTTTACCTTAATATACTGTGTGTGTGTGTGTGTGTGTGTGTGTGTATATATATATATATATATATATATATATATATATATATATATATATATATATATATATATATATATACATATATATATATATATATAATGTTATATATCTCGAGCATCAAAAGAAACTTATCACTTTATTTTAGAAAAAGATAAGGTATATAAATGATGGATATTGACATGTTTTTGGTTTCTTTTTAATCACTCAGGTCATTTATCCTTGACCATGACACGCTTAAGTCACTATACCTGAAGCATGTGCACTTCATCACTACAGTTATTTATTTCAGCAATTTTTTTTTTTGCAAAAATGCTAATTAAAAAGTAGTCATACCCTGACAAGGAAAATTCAATTAATATCTAGTTGAGGCACCTTCAGCAATAATAACCTCTTTAAACATTTGGATTTTTAGCAATTAGCTTTTGGCATGATTCTTTAGCAATTTTTGATAGTTCTTCAACAGAAAGTTTTTCCAGTTCATTCAAATTCCGAGGACTTCTTGTGCACAGCTTTCTCAACTCCTCCTCATACCAGAGATTCTCAATCAGTTTGGGACCATTGAGACCTTCACCATGCAATACTCGACCTGTGGTTGAAATGGAAACCCCAGTCTCACTTGCAGCCAGTTCACTTTGAATATCGTTAGGCAGTCAGTCTCAGACTGTTATTAACCTTCCTCACAATTCTTTTGCTTGTTCTTGGTGAAAGAACCTTCTTTCTTTCGACGGAGCATTGTGACAGTACCATGAGTCTTGTGCTTCTTGATAATAGAAAAAATAGTTTAAATTGGAATACTTAAATGCTTGGAAATCTTTTGGGGTTTTCAGGTAGCTCTTTAATTTTTCCCATATTGACTTATTGGTAATGACAGCAATCATCCTACGCCTAACCCTTTTATACTCTCTGAGAATGTTCACCTACAATCCAGCATTCTCTAGACTTTACTAAAATTAGGCTCTGCATTATTGCTTATTATCTCTGCATTATTGTAATCGAAAAGATCCTGTTTGAGGAGGACCTAGAACAACAAAAGAACTTTCGGTTGAAGCTCACTCACTGCATTATGCCTATATATATATATATATATATATATATATATATATATATATATATATATATATATATATATATATATATATATATATATATATATATATATATATAATACGCATATAATATTACTAATTAATCATTCACTTGAATCTCGACACGAACTAATTTGTGCAATCCCGTGCTCACATACTGTACGTGAAGTGCAATCCGGGTGCTTAAATACAACTATATATTTTAATCACTCATGCTACACAGACCCATTTATATCCCTTCCACCTATACCTGTCCGCCAACATTAACACACCACACGCGACATATAACGATATAACACACTCACACACACGGGCAGGGCTCACTGCCCCAGGCACTAATCTCCGTTCTTTTTTGGTAGGTTTTAAACCAAGTCCACCCGAAGCTGTCCTCAAAGGAAGATGCCCTGCAGTACATTGAGGAGCTGATCCTGCTGCTACTGAGCATGCTCTGTCAAGCCCAGCCGCGCACCGTGCAGGATGTGGAGGTACGATACAGTGAGCTGACTGCGGGAGAGAATTCAGCGGTAAAGCTGGGGGAAATCTCTCTTATTGGGTTACAGTGCTTCAGATAGCGCTTACTGTTTTAAGTTTGGTTTGCAGACTCACTGTGCCGGGTACCAAATGACCTGAGGCCAATTATAATGTATTGTAGTTGAACCTTGATACACCTGCGGAATTGTAATTAGACCATACATAATTGATCTATTACAGTTCATTTACGCATCTGTCTGTCATTCGATCGGTATTGTATTTTCAACCATTTCTGGTGACCCCATTTGTTTGAAGAAAAAAAAAATTGTTACTTTTAGCGTAATTGTAATTACTGAAGCATTATTGCAAGTCATTGAACAAAATAACATTGTAATTATAATTCTGATTGATCCCAGTTCTGGCTTCAATACAGTTGTGCATTTATTTATTTATTTTTAAATAATACTTTTACTTCACTTTAAAAAATCTTGGGCCCTTTTTTGTTTTTTAGTCTGAATTTTATATTGCCACTGAGTATTGTAGTCTTTCATTCTTTTAGCAAGTTTTATGCAAGAACAAGTCAAATGGATATGTATTATAGGTTACACCAGTACAGTACATGCAGACGTTTTTAAAGACTTGTCACCATTGGTCTTATTTCACGTTCCCTGGTGTTTGAAGGAAAGGGCCCCCTCTGTTGGTGGAAAGCTGCAATGACTGCTCGGTAATATTTGATATATGTGTTCCCCTTGACACCGCAGCAGAGTGGATTTCTTGCCTGCTTATTCGTTTATTTTGTGTAAAATGCGTTCCAGCATTCACATGACAACAGTTGTTGTGTCTTGGTGCATAGTTTGTGGATGACTCAGATGGAATACAATGCTTTAAAGAGCAGCTGTCTTTAACTCTATATTGAGTTAGACTTGAACCACACATTACATTACGACATGTAGTGATGTGTCTGGTTTAGAAGTGAACTTAGGGATTTAACATGCTGACCAGTCAACAGGTTTTTATGCTTCTGCATGCTATGTTGTGCAACTTCTTATAGAATTTTAATATTAAAATAATAATGTTAACTTTGAATCCTTTTTGTTTACCAGTTAAGTAAGGTGCAAACCAGTTGTATGGCTGATACATTTGATTGTAAGTAAGAGCACTGTGGTAATATTCAAAGCAATATTATCAGGTTGTCCCCATTGACTTCCATTATGTTGTGGCAGGGACAGATCAGAGTGGTGATAAGAGGAGAGTGACATTAACAGTAGGAATATGAAGGGTTTTTCACAGTGCAAGTTATACAAAACGTGTGCACGTAACCACCTCTTGAATTTGCCTTCTCGCACTTTCAGGAGCGTGTGCAGAAAAGTTTTCCTCATCCGATCGACAAATGGGCCATAGCAGATGCACAGGCTGCTATAGAGAAGAGGAAAAGGAGGAACCCACTAGCCCTGCCTGTTGACAAAATTCACCCTCTTCTAAAGGTAAAGACAGGTTCAATTTATTACCCAGATATTCAAGTCAATAAGAGTTGCCAGGTCAGACTTTTTTATTATTATTTTTTTTTAATTGTAACAAATGTTGATTTTTTTATTAGTTTTAGTTGTGCTGATTTTCAAATGACAATGCAGATTTAGGAGATGGTTGAGAACAAAGCTGTCATGTTTTGGTAACAAAAAGCCCATTTAAATCCCTTTTTCTGTTCAATATTATTGTTGTATACAATCTTAAAAGAATCTCATTCCAGTAATGTGCTGGCCTGTGTTACTCTGTGTTTCCAGGAACCACTTTGGTTTACCTGGGTGGAGTTCAATTTTACTTTGTGTGATACTGGTAGAGGCCAACAGAGGGCAGTAGTTATTTTAAAATTACTTTACTGAGACCTTTTGGGTTCTCTTCTAATAAATACTCCAGTTCCATTGTCTCATTTCCAGCAGATTTTCACTGTATATTTAATTCAGTTTGACAAAAAGAAAAAAAACACACACACACTGCTGCTAATCTTCCAAAAGTAAAAAGACACGCATTTGTAAACCTAGTTGTACAGCCAGGGATTCCTCATCTCATGCTGCCTGTCTTCACAAATAATCATCTGTATAAACACTGATTGATCGAAATTAGGCTTGGGGTGAATTCCTGTTTTTCAATTAATTTTTAAAATCAACCTCAACCCTGATTTAGAATAGGGTGTATGCACCTAGTTTGAACCCCATTTTACTCTGTGTAAACAAGATATTAAACAGAGACCTGGTTCTACTAAACGTGAACTCTTTTAAAACATTTTCTTTGAAGTTAAGTACAGACCAGCCCAAAACAGAAGACATGGTCACCGTGTATAAACTCTATTGGCAGTCACACCCTCCTTCAACTCCCTGTACCCCTCATGACTTCTTTATTTTACCTTTTCTTTCAAATGTCTAGGAGGTCCTAGGATACAAAATCGACCATCAAGTTTCAGTTTACATAGTAGCAGTATTAGAATACATCTCTGCTGATATTTTGAAACTGGCTGGGAATTACGTACGGAACATCAGACACTATGAAATCTCGCAGCAGGACATTAAGGTGGCAATGTGTGCTGATAAGGTAAGAACACGTGTACAGTGTATGTGTTTCAAGGGCTTGTTTTATGAAACTTTCATGTAGATTCCCCCTGGCCGTTCTGTTCACAGCTGATGAGTCACAGGGCAGGCGTCCGACTCATAGGCTAATATTTAGTTGGTAGCTGTATTAAATAAAAAGGGTTTTCTGCAAGACAGCAGCAATAGGACACCAGGCCTGAGATCAGTTATAATTATAATTAAAATTGCAGCAGAATTATTTGCATTTATTACATTTACGCAGGTGTGCCAAGGCAACTAGAAGTGAAGTTCCTAAATGTATTGTCAATGCAGTTTAACACAGAAATATTAGATTGAACCTTTCCCTTCAAATCTCTGCTGTAATTCTCAACTGGCATACATACATGTAGACATGAGGATCACTTACCTAGGCATGTTTTACACAGAAACATGTCCACCCGCTTGGATGCAATCTTATACAAATACACTCGCACGCTGCTTTTCTTAAACATCCCAAAAGATGCAGCAAAGGATTTTATTATTTGGTTAAGAGTAAATAGCAAAACCTAAATAGAGTAATGTAACACAATGAGAAATTCACACAATGACTGCAGACCTCCAGTACGCTTTACTGAGTTAAAGCCGTCATGGTAGAAGAATGTTCAGACAACACACATTTCTTGCCCACAAAAAGCTTTTTATTCTTGGAATATAATCAACTGTGAAAGAGAAAATGCTCTGCTCACATTCTTCACATCAGTGTAGGCTAAGAATAGGGTTTTGCTTTCATGTTATTTGTTCATTTAATGCCAAGTCAAAACATTCCAGAACACACCAGCCATATCTTCTGAATACTGTTGTATGTAGTTTTGAATTTCAGTGCATTTACAAGAAAAAAAACAAAAAAAAACACATCAGTCTACTCTGTTAAGCGCAAACACCGGTTTCCCTTTTGTGTCTCTTGGTATTCAGTTCTAGAGCAGAACCTAGGGATTTTGTTTATTTTGACACTCTTTGTTTGATAATGATTTGAGTGAGGATTTGACTGTGGCTCTCCTGGTAAAGGCACGACAGCATGGTGTGCCAGGTGAGCCGTGCCGATCTTGGCTGTAGCCCCCATGGAGAGTGTTGTGTTTTCCCTTGCACTGCTGTGGGGGGGGGGGGGGGGGGGTTGAGAGGGTAAAATCGGCAGTGGCTGCTTCACCTCACCATGCCATGCTACAACGGCCCGAACTAAGCTGACATCTGCAGAACTGTCTTTTATTCTCGTGAGCTGTTGTGCTACAATGAAGAAACATAATTGGGTGGGGAGGGATAGTATGATGAATTGTGTAACTATATAACTCTGACCCTTCACTGAAGGCCTGATGGTCTTGTGAGTCTTCACTAGACTTCTCCATTCCTTTTGAAGCCCTTCCATTCTTAGTCATAGATCAGAGAGATATTGCCCTCCTTCCCTGGGTTAATTTAATGATGGCAGCTGGAATGCTGTGTAATGGAAATTCAATCCACGCAAAACCAGAAGCCTCCTTGAAAATCCTAGTATTCCACTCCTAGAACAATGAACGCCCTAATTCTTTTTTACATTTTGTAACAGGTGTCGGAGTGTTCTGTGATGTAGTTTAGTTAGTGCTTATTCATCATCTCTTTAATGACCAGTGAGCTTTTCAAACCTTTTTTATTTTTTAACCCAGTAAAGCTGGCTTTTTGTTCACAAATACAATGCCATATAAGATCCAAGTGCTTTTATTTTAGGAGTTATTTTTGTGTAAACTTTAGGTAACCATGCATGTCAGCTGGCTCTTCAGTCTTTTTTCCTTCCAAATTTCTCATAAGGACACATTGTTCAGCTAAACGAGAGATTACCAAACATGTACACCGGCATCAAACCAACAAAAAGCTACTGTAACAAAGCTTCAAATAAATAACCCAGGCGGTTTTAACATTAGACGTATGTTTTCTTTTTACCAAAAAAATTTACAATATTGTAAATTCCCAGGGTCTTCTATGAAACTGTTATAAATAGTGACCACATTTAAGATCATTACAGGAGATTATGTTTTATATTTGATATCTATTTAAACATTTTGACATCACAGATATGAGATGTCAAATTGACTTATTTATGGTAACTCTAACTTTTATCACTAGATAAACAACAGCATAGCCACCTGGATTTCATCCCCATGGAGACAGTTTTTATTTATTATTTTGTGTTTATTATTTTTATGCTTAACCCCAGCTGTGAGATCAAGCTGGAGTGCTGGTAAATTCCCTATGATGAGGTGGCTTAGTTTGTTCCCTCTCTGACTAGTACATGTCTTGTCCTTCTCAGGTGCTCATGGACATGTTCCACCAGGATGAGGAGGACATCAGTGGGTGGGCCCTCATGGACGAGGAGCCCTCCGCCTCTGGGGAGCAGATGTACTACGACCTGGTCAAGACCTTTATGGCCGAGGTGCGGCAGTACTTGAGGGACCTCAACCTCATCATCAAAGTCTTCAGGGAACCCTTCGCCTCCAACACCAAGCTCTTCTCCCCACACGTGGGTGTCTCTCTCCTGCTTACCTCGTAGCTGTATTCTCCTTTGACAAAACCCTCCTCTTGTTAGGCAACATTGACATTATTAACATTATCGCTGGCCTTTTATTGAATTAATAACAAATAAATCCATAACTAATTGATCAATTATAGGGTTTCATTACAATTATGTAGATTTGTCAAGGTTCAATTACAATTACATTGTAATTGCAATTATGAACCGCACAATTACAACTGTAATTGACCCTAGGTCTGGTTCAGGATATGCAAATATTTACAATACTATGCAATACAATACTATGGATAAGTGCTCAAGTCTGGTACATTTGCTGTGGTACATATGGTCTGGTTGAACACCTGCACATGGAAGCAACTTCTTAGATATA
This sequence comes from Polyodon spathula, assembly GCF_017654505.1. NCBI lineage: Eukaryota > Metazoa > Chordata > Actinopteri > Acipenseriformes > Polyodontidae > Polyodon > Polyodon spathula. The sequence continues at coordinate 14,500,926 of NC_054539.1, read as the reverse complement.
GAATTGTGTTTGAAATACCTGCATATTCTAAATTGAAGTATAAAATACAGGCGAAGAACCAACTTATCTTTGGGGTGTCTTTAAAACCTTGTTAGCCCTTTAAACCCCATTTCCTAATACATTCAGATATTCAAATACTATTGTACAATTTCCTATTATATTCTGGTGTAAAACATGTAGTAGATTATTGGATACTATAGAGTTTTTGGATGGTATATAGTATTTTTTTTTTTATATGGGTTTGCACCTCCCAGCACAACTACATTTAATTCTTCTCCTCTCTTAGGACGTTGAGAACATATTCAGCCGCATTGTAGATATTCACGAGCTCACTGTTAAACTGCTGGGCCTTATTGAGGACACAGTAGAGATGACAGATGAAGGGAGTCCTCATCCTTTGGTAGGAAGCTGCTTTGAAGATTTGGCCGAGGTAAGAGACCCCCATCCTACCCTGCGTTTCCCTATTTACCTTCTATTTTCATTACCCGTTTACGTTTTATTCAGTCATTTAGAATTTATTTTGTCCAGTGCTCTATAAGGTCCTTCTTCAGAGTGAAATATGTATAAATAAATAAATGAGAATCATCCACCATTTACTGCCTTTTGAAATGTGTATTTCTTGACCTGCATTCTGTACAAGTGAACGTATTGTTTCAGGAGCTGGCTTTCGATCCTTATGAAACTTATGCACAGGACATCCTCAGGCAGGGCTTCCACGACCATTTCCTCAGCCAGCTGTCAAAGCCAGGGGCAGCTCTTTATTTACAGGTATGTGTTCACCCCATGCCCAACCCCTTCACTTCCTCAGGGAGAAGGGAATAAGAGAAGCTAGTCGGCCAACCGTCGACCGAGAAGTGATTTGTTTCGCTACTTTCATGTCTTCTGTGCTTACCTAAACATGTGATGTAAGATTTTCATGAAGATACTGCACTTCGTTAAATGGTACAAGGTGTTTATGCAGTTTGTACAAGGCTGTCTCCTGTCTATTGTTCATGAAAGGTAATCAACAAAGGCAGTAGCTGCAGTCTGCCAGAGATCTGGCACAAACTGAGAAAGCTTTCCTCGATTTTTTCAACCAGTGCACCTCCACAACTGACTTGAACATCTGTCCTGGGTTTTAATCAGAGACTACAAAATTCTGTGGTGGTTTTCTAGTTAGAACTGACAACTCAGCCTGGAGGGGAAATTAAGACCATTAACCTATTTACTTGTAGTCTGAAATGGATTTAAACCTGGGCCTTCGGAGGTGAAAGTCTAGAATAAGCCTTCTGCTCCATCTAGCTCCTTCATATTGTTGTTCGTTTTTTACAAGGTTGTAATGGTAAATGTATGTAAAGTGAAGTGTGTTGCCATGCCGACTATTGCTGTTAGAGCACCCTGTGCTGTTTTATGTCTTGTACACCTCAATGGGTTTTGCAGGTTTGAAAAAATGTGTCCCCCTTCATACAATCCTTTTTTCTTTCAGTCTGCAAGTGAAGGGTTTAAAGAAGCTGTCCAGTATGTCCTCCCCAGACTGCTTTTAACTCCAGTTTACCACTGTCTACACTACTTTGAAATTTTAAAGGTAAGCTAACATTTTTAACTGTGTTTTGTCTCCTATGACATCAATGCTCACTGTTTGAAAATGAGTTAGCCATAAATTACCTACATTTTGTGTTTTCAATTTTATTATTTGGTCTGTTGAGATTCATTATATACTTTACTGCTCCACAAACCTAATATTTGTTGTTGTTGAGAATTTGATTGTTCCTTCTCCTTTGCCATTTATTTTGGGAAATAAAAATGTAAATCCCTCATATGAACATAATCTGGAAAGCAAAAGGAAGACTAAGGAGGTCGACCTGGAGATTGTTGGCACTCTCTGTGCTGTGCATCTTCATGCCTTGTGTCACCCCAAGGGCTTTCATTATCTCCTGGGAAAACTCGCTTTATATCATGAGTGCAGTGCAGGCATAATTTGTGATATAAAGCAGGTCATGAGCACATTATGAGTGTGGGGTGGGGTGGGGGGGGGGGAGCGGCACACACACACACTCACAATTAAACAGTGAATTCAAGAGCAGTGTTTTAGTACTGTACATTTAGTCGTTCATTACATTTAAACAAATGCATATAGTTTCCTACAGGACATATACATTTTGTATCATTAACTGGAATGAAACAGTTTGTGTCATTATCTAAAAAAGGCATGAGTTGTCGACTGATGAGAGCTATCAGTGTGAAGTGAACTGTATCCCATTAAGACTGCCTATGCAGCATTTGACAGGCTGCACAAAATGTCAGTTTATTAGCCGAGATGACTATTGGTTGATCGTTGCGTTGGAAATTAATTCTATCCTGTGGTTACTCAGTAAAGCCCAGCCACGCAGCATTTTACAAGTGGCACAAAACGTGACAATAAGCGGGTTTGTGAGATGATATTAAGAGAGGCAATTTCTCAAAGAACCTGTGGTGCATGGCAAGCTGTTTCTCAAAAATGGTGATAATAAATGGGTTATGATATTAAGCGGGGTGATACTTCAAGTGGTGCAAACTTTGCACTGGAGCAAGTGCTGTTTTGGTTTTGAATGGATTTGAATGAATGAATCTGCTTTGCTTAGTGTTTTAAATGCTTGAAACCCCAAGCTTGTTGTATACTGCTTCAGTGCAGTGGGATAGATTTTTTTTGTTTATTTTTATTTATTTATTTATTTATGGCTAGATTGCTGTATGTGCAATTATGACATCACCACAGCAGTAGGGTTGTGTATGTGTGTTATAGAGGGCATGAGTAGTATTTACTGTAAATAGGCAGTTAATTAAAGAGAGTGGGGGACTGTACGTTGCCATTACTGTGGCTAATGAGAAATTATGTTAACTACATTATTTTTCTGTGCAAGGTCTGTTTATGTCAATGTTTTAAAAAAAAAAAAAAAAAAAAAAAGCAGAAAAAAAAAAAAGCAGATAATGTTTAATAAAAAATAGGTATGTAGTTAAAACATGATTGACAGGGTCTTGCTCTTGTCAGGTGTGTGGGTAGCAGCTAGGGTTGCCACCTTTTCCACAGACCAATCCCAGACTTATTTCTCATCCGTTTTCCTATCAAAACTGCAGTATATTGTAGGGCACTTTAACACAATTAAGCGGGTTGATGATTCCCAGCCCTTACATAGAATATGCCTTTACCGTTTACAGAATGAATTATGCTATTTTTATTATTTTACTGAACTAATATGAAATTATGGAAACATCATAATTTATGACATATTTAAAAGCACAATAATTGCAAATCGCATCCATCTACCTATAATTTTAGGCAACTTGAAAACTGAACAGAAATCGTTATGCACGTCCTTACATATTGTTAATGCTGTGCTCCTTTTTTTATAGCGCAGTCTCCTCAGCTTAACCGTTTAGCCGTCACTTGCTGACTGATTTTACAAGAAATATACAGATTCTAGTTACTGACGCTTCGTAAAACAAGTTATTTTTTTTATTTTTTTTATCTCTGTACGTTATGATACTCTTATACCAAATATTTCATATACATTGTTTTAATTGAGTCTATTTAAAAAAGATGTTAAACGTTTATATACGAACATAGAAATACTGTATATAATTCATATTAGTACTGTATTTTGTAACAAACTATTGAAATTGTGTTTTTTTTCTTATTTGGTAACATGTACCGGTAAATCCGTTTTCTTGAAACTTGGTCAAATCACGTCAGTGTGCTCTCTCACTGAAAGTGCACAGTAGCCTAGGAGTCACAAATTCATAAATTATATCTTTCTAATTCCAGTGACTGGTGGTAAGAAGTATGCTCTGTGGTTGTAAATACATTATTTTTTATTTATTTATTTTTTTGTTGTGTAAGATACCGTTTGCATTACCCACCATGGTTGTTTTGACCGGCATGTAGCCTGCTGGGGTCACGTGACTGCAACCCCTCACTTGGATTGTTTACATTTATTCAAATGCTGGGGACAAAGTAGACTCTACAGGTCATTACTAAACCTTTTTTTTTTTTTTTTTAACAAGATACTGGAATTCGTTTAAGCAACCAATGTATGTCAAAGAAAATATTAAGGAAGGTTGGTGATTTTTCTATGAATTTCACTTAAAAACCGGACATTAGGGCGTCCGGGTTTAATTCCTGCCAATTCCTGGACTGTCCAGGTGAAACCCAGACAGCTGGCAGCCCTAGTATCCGCTGATTAAGCATATAGAGTGGGTGCGTTAAGCGAGCAAGCGGCTCAGTAAAATAATCAACCTAACGACTTGCTCTCAACAGTGATCAGAGTGAGATAACAGAATGGCCACCTGCAGGAAACAAGTGGAGATGACAGGCAGGATTGACAGATACGGTTGTCGGGAACGATGAACTGGTTTCGACTTATGAAGTTATGTATTAATTGGCTAAATAAGATGGTAAAAATTGTTGTTTTCGAATTTGTATCATTTTAATTTCATTTTTAAAAACGTAGATCTGTTTTACGGTTATTAATGTATTATTAGGCTTGTAATATTAATATTATTCATAATTTTCATTATTAATGTCGTTATTGTCGGTATTAAACACAGCGCCAAACTCAGTGAGGTACAGCAGGGAACAATAACGTCACACGGCCATTTCATCTACCATCACCTCAGAAACCCAAACAAGCAAAGAATTATTATTCTTCATTTTTAAATGTCGCTCAGCGCTCTCGTGGAGTAGAACGTTAAGTCATTTAAATGAGCTCAGTGTGCGTTCTGAGCGTTCTCACTTTGAGCCGCTCACTTGCTTAACGCGACAGAGTCACAGTGGAGGTGCAGTTGAAAACGCCAGCACAGGCGCGCAGGATTTATTCATACAAAACAGAAACGAAAGATAACAAAGGTGGTTATGTGACATTACTAGCGAAGGTAACGCACAGAGGGCCAGTACAGCAAGCTGTACAAAAATGCAAAATAAAACACAGTACAAAAAACTACAAATAAAAGGTGCTGTAAAAACCGCTAGAGCTACTCCCGTAAACAGGAGGTCCGCTGGAGTCCAATTCTCTCTATACTGTAGGCTGTTGTTGCCTGAAACTAAGCTCCGTTCCTACCCCTCGGTGTACACACGCCCGCCAGTGGCTGCAGTTTCTTGCGTGAATGCTAGAACCCTGACCCTGGTTAACCCATGCAGTAGTCAGCAGTCTCCAGCGGGATTCCAGACCTCCGTAGCACGGAGTCTCATGGCCTTGCAGCAGCCCCGAGCCATCTCCCGCAGATGTTTTTGAACTGAAGGGCACTCCGTAAAGACCCGCCCACCTGCTGATTGAGGACCAACACAATCAATCACTTGCTGCCCTCAAAAATGAAAACAAAAAATTATAAACAGTAAAAGAGGATTTTCACTGGGTTTAGGTCATACTGTTTTGATATATATATATATATATAGATATATATACGATAGATATAGATATATATATATATATCTATTATATATATATATATTTATATATGTTATTTTAAACAGTGTTAATAGAACGATCCTGTTTACAACCGCTGCATTCTAATGTGTATTCAAATGTTTTGTGTTAATCGCAAGTTTTATTTGTATTGAATTTTGCTGCAGGGTGAATCCATGTGCTAGCCTAAGCCAGCCTCTTGTAAGTCTCTTGTTCATAGACTATAGAGGAGGAAAAAAACCAAACCATAAAACTTTAATTCAGTACGTAGATCGATTGCTACAATGTGATGCTAAATATATGACATTGTTATTTCTTTAAACTGATAAAAACGGAAATGTAATACCATTTAGGAAACTGCTCAGTTAGTAAAGCAACAGGCCCTGTACTAATGGACACTCTAGTTCTCTTCAGTATTTACACAAGATAGAAAACCCTCACAAGGGTGACTGACTGCAGCACTAACTGCTTAATTACAACCGGGCACACCACCCTCATATAGAATATTGATTTAAAGACAAATGGAACATTGCAACAGTACGCCAGGTCAGATGTACACATTTCAGAGCAATTAAACATACTGTTGATGTTCATGTAAAGAAGAGAAGTGCTGTGCGGTTACACGTTCACAGGAGACCAAGTTCGTTTGTTATTCAGCTCCCACAGTACAGTGGAACAAAGTGCTGGCCACTTAGCACAGCAGGATGGCTTTTCCACAGAGCAACATGCCCAGAACAAGCTCTTCTTATTTGGAAGCCACAGAGATGGCTGATGTCATGCCTGGCTTGGTTATTTATTGTGCTTGTTTGTGCGAGAAGTGTTAGGGGAGTGCTGTCCTGGGCTAGCAGACTGACCAGGTTATCCACAGAAAACCAGTTATAATTCAAGGAATATTTGCACCACTTGGAACCCCTCAACAATGGTCCAGACTTAACAACCCTGCATGTGACCATATACTGTACAGTTCATACTCCTTGAAAGCCATACTAATTAGCATTAATAAAATCATTTATATTTTATTATTTGCCTAAACTTTGCTCAAAATTTATATTGCTAAAATGCAGGTTATCACCCTTTGTATGGCTATAAAAGTACTGTATTAAGAAGTCAAGTGACAAACATTATGGCTAGTGCCTTCATCAGTACCAGTTGTAAGTGAATACATATTTTTACACTTGCTAAAAATCACTTCCCACAGAATTTCTCTTAAGTATAACAGATTGTTGGCTTTTTTTGTTCAAATTCAGGTGCATGACATCTTCCCGGTGATTAGGAACAAGGGGAAGAGCAATAAAGTGGTCAGATATACAATTCATGTACAATAAACCAGACTATTGCTTTCAGTGGAGCTTAGTATATAGTTGGTTCCCATACACAAAATGATAAATCCTGAGAAGTAGTAGGTAATGATCCACTGGATTGTTTTAAACATGCAAAACCAGAGCACCATGCATTCAAAGCCAGGTCACTAGAGAATAACTCACTGTGGCTGATGAAGTTATTCTACTGATCTGGCAATGCTGTTATTAATTATAAGATGAGTGAGAGGAATAATTTGCACATAGTCAGTGTCATTGTTGTGCTGCAGAGCTTGTATTTGAAGCAATGTGTTATTAAAGGAGCTTCTAAATTAAAAGTTATACCCCAAACCAAACATGCCAATTTACTCCTTTATTTAATGGGCTGTTTGCTTTGTTTCAAAGCCTTTTTCTTAGACACAATTTAGTTGAAACATTTTGTTTACTTACAGTATCCTTAGTTTCTTGTAGTTGTACTACTGCAAAATGACTACGTTTTCGTAACGGTCAGTGGAATGCTAATAAAGTAGAATTGAGTACCTTAACCATCGATTTTATTGAGGATGACATTGTTTCTGCCCTCATTGTTGAGAGAAATCCTGATTTGTGTGATACTGAATAAACTAGCCAGTACAGGCGTGCTGCTGTCATGCCTGCCCAGTTAACCTCTCTGCAGAACAGTCACGCTGCTCCCCTGTGTCTTCTGAAAGTACGTCAGCACGTCCCTTCCAGGATTCGGCTGGCACACTAATTAACCAACAGAGACGCCTGCGGTTTCTCTCAGAATGTGATGTGAATCATTCAGTATCGCCTTGTGCTGACTCAGCCGCAGTTATTCCACAGTGCATTCCACCTTCTCTATATATCTCGCAAAAAACAAAGACCAGTCAAGGGTTTGAAGCTATAGAAGGGTATGAATGAGCAGAATGTGTGACGCTTTGCTTAAAAGGGCATAGCCTACAAACACAAAGAACAATCATGTAAAATTGAATTTTCTTGTATCGGTATGTAAAGTTGGACTCCCTTACAAGTAGCAGATTCTCAGATAAAAATGCTTATTTTTTCCCAGTTGAAGTGTTTAGTTTAAAGGCACTGCAATCAAAAAATGAACTGCTCTGTTGCAGTTTAAATAATTTGAACACAGTTTGTTTGGAGGAATTGCTCTGGGCCAACACATTATGCATACTAATACAACATCTTTTAAAACTGTGAAAACTTTTTAATAAACAATGCACGTAATTGCATTTAATAGACAATTAAGCACAATAGCATGTTAAAGGCCTTATAAATCAACGTAAAACTGTATAAATCTTAACCTGGTTATGTAACAGTGTGTCAGTACTGGGGTAAACTCAGTAAAGTACTATTTGTTCGTTCATTCATACAGTCATTTATTGCATCTACCCCTTATGTTTTATCTACCACTTCACTCTGTAATACTTGCTTTATGGCATGTGATATTGCACAGTAATGCTTTGTGCATGTGGGTAGATTTGGTGTTGTAAGCACCTGTTGATTATGGGGCTTACACAATCCATAATCCTCAAGGCAGTTTTGCTTGTTCCTGCTACCACAGCCAACACTTCATTTTTGTGTTCTTTGGTGCTGTGAATGGAGATATCGCATGTCTTTCGATGAGTGTTAGGCAGGGATTGTATCCTTGTGGGCTTCATTTGCGTATGAAGTGCCAGAAGCCTGTTGTCATGGTGGCAGCAACCAGCCTTCTGCTGCTCACGGTGGCTTCATGCTCGGTATCATGCTTTGGCACTCGAGCACTCAGCAGGCTGTATCATCATCCTCCTCCTCCTCACTGAAGAAAAAGAGGTGACAGAACAATACTGGCAGCTCCATGACCTGTTGCCCTTTGAGTACTGAGACTTGCTGACAACGTATGTTATCTTGAGGTGAGACTTGTACCTGTTGCTTTCAAGGGACAAACAGATTTAATGTATACGTTATTGCGGTTTTATTTGAGGCAAGCGGTGTGTGTTCTGTAATATTAAAAGAAAGTATTATATCCTAAAGCATGAAAAATATATTTTCATAAGCCAAAATTGCCATGAACTGAACAGGTCTGTGAAATGTAAAATGCATAATTAATTTGGATCACATGGATGATGAAGTTTTTCATAGATTTTTTTAAAAATGTATTTTAAGGAGGAAAAAGTCTTGTATGATATATTTAAGACAGTAGAGGCAGTTTATGCTGCCATAATTGAACATAGATGGTCTTCAGTGTTGAACATGAAAAGAATTGAACAATTGGAAAAGAAAGCCACCCGCTAGCATATACAAGCTGTCTAAGTATAATGGTTTAAGACGAAGTTCAAGTGATTTATGCTTACAGCTATTATGATTTTATTCAGCTAAAACCTCTCCAGGTCACAAGGGTCTGTCCATGTGAACCCCAAAGTCTTAGTGTCACACATTTCATACGCAAGGTAGGGAATTTAATCTACTTTCGGAGTGGAAAAATGTTCGTTATGTTTTGAGTTGTTGGTGCAGAATATATATGCCACTGGTTCTTGTAAAGAAAGGGTTTCATTTCAGCAGTAACGCTTAATTGGAAATGTTTTCTAACAAATTGTTCCGCGACCTCTTAACAGATCTGAATGATTAAATTAATGAATACAGAGAATTAGAAGGCTTATGGAGTGTATCATTTTGCATGTTTTTGGTGTTTTTTTGCTGTGTAGAGTTTGAAAATGACCACCAGGGATGTGCAGTTGTTTTCTGTACAGATTTCTAAACCAACGCACAGTTGTCACAGTTAAAAACGACAAGGGGACTAAATGTTTTACTGAAAATGCTGTTTTTTTTGGTCCCCCCCGCTCAACTCTTTCAGCAAAAAGTAACTTTACTAAAAGACTACGTCCAAGATAATTAATTACGATTCTCAATGTATTTTACTTAAATATGAAAAAAATGAGCATAGATAGTGGAATATGTAGCAGATTACTTTACTGGTCTGCTGTTTTGAGTGGAGTTTTCTTTCCTAGATTCATATAAAGGTCTTTGGTGGTAAGAAAAAAACACCACTACAGTTTCTACTTCAGTCGCTGCAGCTGTCTTATTTTATTTTTGTTTGATTTCCTTGCCTCTTGTTTTAGCTTCTCTATGAGGCTGAGTGCACCCATGCATTACATTCCTTTCTTGCTTCCCTCTCACAGAAGGGCTAAAGCCTTCACATAGCAGGAAATATCCTCTGTATTCCACTCTTCTGGTTGCTGTTGCATGCCCCTTTCGTTTTCAGAGGGGGAGATTAGTAGACAAGGACCGTGTGCTGGGTGTGGATAATCTCACTCATGAGGAAGGCCTTACTGTTGTTCAATCCCAACCTTTTCCTTTCATCACTGCCATTTCTTTTTTTTTTATTTCTGATCAGCAATTAGAAGAAAAGAGTGAAGATGAAGAGGACAAGGAATGTCTGAAACAGGCGATAACAGCCCTGCTTAACCTCCAGAGCAGCATGGAAAGGATATGCTCCAAAAGCTTGGCAAAGCGGCGACTGAGGTAAGTGTCTTTTGTTTTGGTTGTCCCTGTTTTCAGTTACACCACCTGACACACCCACCTCCTCCTGTAATGGGCTTTTTCAGTCTCTCCCAGTTTCCTGAGGAGAGAGACCAGAGAGGGAGGGTGCAGCCTGTTTGGTGGCCTGCTCTATTGTCAAAAGGAAGTTACGTCAGGGTGTGAGTTAGGGGCCTGTTATTTTAAACTTTCAAAAAATACCACGGCATCACAGCCTCCCAATTTTAAGTCCAGCTTTTTTCTTAGGTTTTTTTTTTTTTTTTTGGTTTTCTGGTAATGAGAAAGTTGTGTAGCGGTTTTAAACAGGCTTGTTACAGAATTACTGTATGCATTTTTAAATTTTACCAGTAAGTATGTTTTGATGTTTGTGGGAGACTGACTTTTTCATTAAATGAATGGGTGAGTGTATACACTAGATGTAAAGGTGTTCCTTACAGTACTCCTGTTTTGTTGTAGCTTAAGGCAGGGGCTTCTTGTCAAAAGACTTGAACCTTCAGTGATGTCTCTTTTCAGACATTCTTGGACAAGGGAAAGCATTATATTTCTGATTTAGACAATTGTTTTTTTTTTTTTTTTGTTTTTTTTTTTTTACGAATACAGCTTATGAGTAAATGTGAATGTATAAGAAGAAGTCAAGAGTGAACAAATTCTAAAACCTACTAAAATGCCAATGCCTTTGTTCAAATCTTTTGTTGACACTCGACCATTGACACAGTCTGTTATCTAGCAGGCAATGTCCGCTTGTGTTGGACCCATGTTTTGAAGATTCTGCTTTGCTGGGGAAAAAAAAACAAAAAATAACAAAACCAAAGCATTTTTCTCTCTCCGATCCACAGCGAGTCGGCCTGTCGGTTTTACAGTCAGCAGATGAAGGGCAAGCACCTGGCCATCAAGAAGATGAACGAGATCCAGAAAAATATCGACGGCTGGGAGGGCAAAGACATCGGGCAGTGCTGCAACGAGTTCATCATGGAGGGGACGCTGACGCGGGTGGGCGCCAAGCACGAGCGCCATATCTTCCTCTTCGACGGGCTGATGATCTGCTGCAAGTCCAACCACGGGCAGCCCCGGCTCCCGGGTGTTGGCACCGCGGAGTACCGGCTCAAGGAGAAGTTCTTCATGCGCAAGGTGCAGATCAACGACAAGGACGACACGGGCGAGTACCGGCACGCCTTCGAAATCATCCTGAAGGACGACAACAGCGTGGTGTTTGCTGCCAAGTCCGCCGAGGAGAAGAATAACTGGATGGCGGCGCTCATCTCCTTGCAGTACCGCAGCACCCTGGAGCGCATGCTGGACCTCACCATGCTGCAGGAGGAGAAGGAGGAGCAGATGAGGCTGCCCACCCCAGACATGTACCGTTTCGCAGAGCCCGACTCCGAGGAGAACGTGGTTTTCGAGGAGAATGTGCAGTCCAAGTCGGGCATCCCCATTATCAAGGCTGGCACCGTGGTGAAACTCATTGAGAGGCTCACCTACCATATGTATGCAGGTGAGATTGGCACATGAGAGGGGGGCACAAGAAAGGAAAGAATGCAAAAAAGAAAAGACAATTCAATACATACTTGTCTATGCTTTTTTTTTTTTTTTTTTTTTAAACTTGCTTAGGAATTGTTTTAAATATTCGGCTTGCTGTTCATTACTATGTAATTGTTTTTCTATATTGATGCATACATTTAGTTGTTTATGGTTTTCAAAATAGCTGTAACATACCCAAGTTAACTAATGGGAACCTTTAGATGACTGATTGGTTGTGAAAATAATTTCTCTGATTAACTCTGATGTGGACTGTTGCTTCTCTTGTAAGTTCGGGTCTGTTCTGGTCTTCATGAACATGTTCAGCTTGTACCTGTATTGATTTTTTTAATTGGGAGTTTTCAGCAGTTAAGAGGTGATTTTATTAAGGCAAACGCACAAAGTTACTGCCTGTGTTTCTCATGCTGCTCCCTTTAGTGCTTGCCGTTCTAGCACCAGTGATCCTTCCAACCCAAATATAATTGAGACTGTTTATACATTTTAGGACAGAACATTCAGCATTTAGTTCAGTTTTGCACTTGGATATCCAATTTTCTCATTTGAAAGTGTGTACAGCCAGAACATTGGAGTCTTCACACGTCAGCTGTAGATTTAATAGGCGTTTAGATTTTTATTTCCACCTGCTCTCCTCTGATTTTGTCAATAGTGTGCTTTTTAAAACATTTTGTATGTCTTCCATAAATATTTAGAAAACAAGAGGATGTCAGTGAACTGAATATGTTGTTTGTGTCATTTTCAGCCTTGATAGGTTGATAACTGTATAGCTGATAAATAGAATTGCACAACAGATTCAATTACCGATTGCAGAAGACATGACGGTTTCAGTTTTGCCAAAGTTTCTATACACTTTTTGTATTACTGTTGAATTTAACCATTTGTATTCTGCCAGAATACATATTACCCTATGGAATGTAAAAGTGAAGTTCCCAAAATGTGATAATCCATTGAATAGTGGATTTGTGCTTTTATTATGTCTGCTGGAACTGGTAAAAGACTAGAGTAGGAGTTCATTTGTACCTTGTTTACCTCTTGTGCCAGAACAGGATGACAAAACTGACTTCATATGAAGGTTTTAGGTTCAGTTGTGACCTTTTTTTCTGCATTAAAACAAGTTTCTGCCCTAGCTCTGTGGTGTCCATGTGGAATTTAGTTACAAGCTGCCCATGCATTTTCTCACCATCTGTAACTGTAGCACGGTTTCAGAAATTAATAATGCTAGAGATGTTTCATTTAGCAAGTGGGCTGGCAGGACTTGGAATTCAGGGAAAGTTAATTTAATTAACATCAAGTACAGTAATACCATTTCTATATGTGGCCTTAGGACTAGCAGTTGCAAAGCAATTATCCCCATCCCACTGAACACTTCAAACAAGGTTCAGGGCTAGCCTTTCTGGTTGTTAGATCTTTTTAACACAGGATGAGAAACGAGTCCTTTCTGAGTTCTGCCTACTCCAGGGTTGGGCTGCACATTTAAAATATTGAGCAGTTAACAATAACAATTCCTGTTACATTTTAGTCCAACAGAAATCTAATCCGACTGTAAAGGTACAGTAATGATGGAAAGCAGCGTTCAATCTGTGGTTTATTTGTAGTTTTTGAGTGGTTAATGCCAGTATTGAGAGCTTGGAGAACAGGACTCGTGCTGTACAGAGGTGCGTTTCACATTAACAACTGAGAAAATTGGTATCAGTGTTTGATTTGATTCTAGTTTAAATAAAGAAATGTATTTCAAGTGTATGATGGGCTAACAGGGACTTGATCAACATTTCCTCCACCAGGATGGGCCACAACAGGATCAACCATCTACCTCCGTATTACCCCAAATATCCGTGATTGATTAAATTTAGGGGGATTCACTGGGGTGTAAAATCAGAGCTTTTCAGGGCAGATAGTTGAAAGAAACATGGATGTTACCCTGCCGGGTTGGGATCAATTCTAATTCCTTATTAAATTCAATTCCCAATTCCAGTTCTAATCAATTCCAATTGCAGGTCCTTCAAAGGAATTCATTTGAAAGACTTTAAATTGCAATTGATCAAAAGGCATTGATCCCAACCCTGTTCTCCTTTACAAACAATTCTAACTCCAACTTGTGTCAGCTTTTATCAGTACCTATAAGAGTGTTACCTCTCATTGAACTGATCAGTGTTCCCATTGACCGGTCCATTAAAAAGCAAAGGGAAACTACCCTTTGTCTCCATACCCACCAAGGCAGTTGGTCTGTGTGCTCATTTGTAAACCATGTTTTTTTTTTCCTTTAGTAATCCTGTAAAAATTGCTTTTCTAAGGATTTGGTACCATTTAAAAAAACAAGAGCTGAAAGTGCACTTTTGAAGACCTCCGCTTTACATCCCGCTCCCAGCTTGCTGCTCTATTTTTAAAAGTCTTCTGATGTGTCAAAGTGGACCTTGTGCGTCAGCCCGATGTCTGTTTCCTTTCTAGAAATAATCCCAGGCAGATTGTTTGTAAATGCGTGCTGAGTCTGTTGTTGTTACACGTCGGCCAGTTTGAATGGCTTGCTAGAGATTCATCATGTGAACAAACACGGCGACTAACCCCTGGTCCCCTGCCTTATCAGACGCTCCGAGGAGGCCGTTTGCTGTGGATCTCTTCCAGCTTGCTGTTCGAGGGCTGTTGACACACCAGCCATTGTGTGATCATGTTTCACTGCTGAAATAGTCTCACCAGTGCAAAGAACATGTTTGTTTACATCTTTTTATTGTTGCTAAAATGTTGCTTTTTTTTCCTTCCCTGAAGCCCTGCACAGTGTATACAAGCCAAACAGCAAAATTGATCTGAGTCGGTTTAATATATAATAGAACTCAGTAAAATCAGCATGGATTTTCTGAATGGTGACCACTTGATTGCATTAGAAGTAGAGCCTTCTCTGTTGTAAGCTGCAAGAGACTTTCCTAATTGTTTTAAGCTGCAAGAGACTTTCCTAATTTGTTATAAGCTGTAAGAGTTTCCTAATTATTATAAGCTATAACTATTTTTATTATTGATCAATTGTATATTTATGCAGATACACTCATGAGTAACATGACCACATGTGTAATATGCCCAGGGTAACAGCGAACGGTAAACTCCACAAATTTACATTACAAAACCAGGGAGAACACAATCTTTTCCCCAGACATCAGCGCTGTAGAAGGGGTGTCAGTTTTGTTCAGGCATTACATTAAACTAATACAAATAGTTATTGAACAATATAGTACACTAAGGGTAACAGACAAGACACAGCATTGCAGCTATGATTTTAATTGGCCGCACTTTAATTGGAGCTTAATTAGAAATTACTTGGGTGAGGATGTGACCTGCTTGATTTTACATTTTCCAAAAGGAAACTTGCTACTTTTTTTACCTGTGTTTTTTTTTTTTTTTTTTTTTCCCTAGATCCTAATTTTGTACGAACGTTTTTAACAACATACCGATCGTTTTGCAAGCCACAGGAACTTCTCAAGCTACTAAAAGCTAGGTAAGTAATTGAGACAAAGTGATGCTTTTAAACTACGTTTCATTTCACCCAAGGCTGGCAGTCGCTTTTTTAACTGGCTCTGCATGCGGACAGGGCTGTTTTTCGAGAGCCCCAGTAGTTAAGTTTGTTTCTGTGTCCTTCCCTGTGGCAGTATGAGGTTTGACTTGCGCCCTGTTTCTTGTAAGGTTTGCAATTCCAGAGCCCAACCCAACTGAGGCTGACAAGGCTGCTGTGGAGAATGGAGACCAGCCCCTGAGCGCAGAGCTGAAGCGCTTCAGGAAGGAGTACGTCCAGCCAGTGCAGCTCAGGTAGGCAGCCATGGGTGAAGGAATATAAGAGAGTATGTTTTACATTAAATCATGGAAACGATTTTGTCGAGATGTCCATTACAGTTTAATTAGACAATTAGTGTCCATCCTTCACCTAAAGTGAGAGAGACATCTTGTGGAGTTCAGTAAGTTATACACTGTTGGATATCCCTTGTCAAGTAATGGTACACATGTGTGGGAATTTGCTGCCCTTTATTCCCTCCATTTTCAAATATGTGCAAATATTTTAATCAGGAAGCCATCTCATGGTGGTACCCCAAAATGTTATCCATTTTTCTTTCCCTCTCAGACCCATTGCTCAGTAAATTTATTGCAGTCTTTAAGAACATGCAAAAGATTCGAGTGCGCTATCCAAAAAGACAGGATGAGACAAGAAGTGAAGTTCTTTAATGGAGTCCTGATTGCTACACATTTGCATACTGTGGTTTTATGTAATTGTAGTGACATGAATACCACGTTGCAGAGTGCTTATTACCTGACTTTTAATTAAAGTTATGTATACAACAGCCACACATCAAAGGAAATGTACGATTACTCCAGGGTCCACAAACAAATTGAGACCCAATTTTCACTACTCCATAGCTAATTCTTGCAACCGATATGATATCACGAAGGTAAATTTCATTTTAAAAAAGTGTGCATGCTTTTGTTTTTATCTAAGAAAAAAAAAAAAAAAAAGCTTTGGTTGAAAGATCCACACTGAATAAAATTTAAACATTTTCAAAGACAGGCTGTACCCCTGAATTGGCCTGAAACAAGAGATCTTGACCTGTTGATTCAGAAGTGATGTCTCTTGTTCAACCAGCCTGCTTCGCTGTGTCTAACTCGCATCTCTCTTCCTCAGAGTCTTGAATGTGTGCAGGCACTGGGTGGAACACCACTTTTACGATTTTGAGAGGGACGCCGGCCTGCTAAGTGAATTAGAAGAATTCATAGGAAAGGTCAAAGGTATGAATATGAAAAGCCATGAGGAAAACCATATACTCTGTTTTAAACCAAATAACACAAGCTTACCTAAGTTTCAAGGTTTAAATTTGCTAAAGGGTTTGTATTAGATTTAAAAAGTATTGCGAGAAAACATACCATACGTAGACAGCATTTGTATGTCAGAGTTTTTACTTTCAATAAATGTGTGGTTTTATAGAAGACACACAAACATTTCAGACTTTTCTGGGGACCGCTGTTCTTGGTGAAAGGTGAAGCATTAGTAGATGAGAAGTTGGCATTAAGATAACTAGATTGTGGATTTCTTTAGCTTTGACTGCAGTGTCAAATATAGAGAGCATTCTTTGCCAGTTTGCCAATTATTTTATGGATACATTCTAACAAGTGTAAGATGCTCCTACCCATATGTGTAACTTCTGGTTTGTTTCAGGTAAAGCAATGAGAAAATGGGTTGAATCTATCACTAAAATTATCCAGAGGAAAAAACAGGCGCAAGCAAATGGACCAAGTCACAACATTACCTTTGAAAGCTCCCCTCCTCCTATAGAATGGCACATAAGCAAAGCTGGCCAGACAGAGCATTTCGACCTGCTGACGCTGCACCCCATTGAGATCGCACGACAGCTCACCTTACTCGAATCGGACCTCTACAGGTATTCACAACTGCCTGTCAGTTCCTTTCTTTAGTGATGAATGTTGGCGTTCATGAAGGATAAATTACAAAACTAGGTTAATATTACTGTAGTGTTTAGTTGTAAAATATTTCAGTATTCGATTATAATTGTAGTTGTTGTTAATCACATTTGTTACAATATTATTCTGCCAAATAGAATAAATGACACCCCACCTCTGAAATGTATTGATGAGCATTTCTTCTAATGGAAGGAGGGTCTCACAGGGTGGGCATGTACTTTGTGCTTTATTTGTAATATCCTGACTGTCCACAGGATGTTTTTGGACTAATGCTGAACTTGGAGTTACAATTACTGTCTGTTTGTACATTTGTTTGTTGTTCAGCATCCTATTGTTTCTAATTTTATAAAACACACAATACTTCACAATAGTGGAAAAACAGGCCAAGGTGGTATTCAGGGACGCATGCTGAACATATATGGCTGCCCAGGTAAACTGACAGCTGATGTGTTTTCATTTTTTCAACTTGTTTCAACTTACTCCCCCTTTGTTTTTCAGTGGACATGTCCTTTCACAGGACACTGGCCTTGACCTGTCTGTCCTATGTTCAGTTTTGAATCAGGCTCAAAGTAAATGGATTTCTGAGGATCTCTGCCTACCACCGGAAAAACTGGCATCGAAATTTAAATCGGCACACAAAATAAACAGTTTACCTCAATCTGAATGTCAAATGCCCATATTGTGCCATCTTCCATGCCTAGCTCTTCAGGCCCAGTAAACCAGTACACTCTTTCATCTTTTAGGGCCGTGCAGCCGTCAGAGCTGGTGGGCAGTGTGTGGACAAAAGAAGACAAGGAAATCAACTCTCCCAACCTCCTCAAGATGATTAGGCACACAACCAACCTCACACTGTGGTTTGAGAAGTAAGCTTTAGATTTAATGAAACATTTTTTGCTTCCAGGTGCAACCTGCAGAGTTTCCTGCCTTCCAGAAGGTGGTGCTGTTGGGAAGTGTTATGAAAGGTGGCAAAGGTAGTAAGTGCTAAAATGCACCAATACTTTATATTTGAAGTGCTGGAGTTCTCACAAGTTTTTAAACATAAGAAGTAACGTTAGGTTATTGTCATAACCCTGATTCACTGAACTAGAACTATAACCATTACCTAATGGGTGTTTACATCCTAAAGACTCTGAAACTGGAATATTATATACCAAAGCTGTTCGGCCGAGCCTGTGACGCAGTCATGCCCGCCCCTGAGGGTACAAAAGGACTGCACACACAGATCTTGGCATCATTTTTCCGTCAAGCCTGCTGCACTCATGGATGCAGCGACTTTAATGTCTACATTTCTATTTCAGTGAGCCAGGTAGACCTTTAATGTAGAGGCCCTGTAAAAATTGCAGTACAACTGCCATGGGACAAGTCATAGGGTCGAACCCACAAGGCAGACACCACGTCTGAAAGACACTCCACTTGTGCCTGTACTGGGAACATGTGGACACTGTTCTGCCATTTGGTAGGGTGTCAATAACCCTATTGGACAGAGCTGCAGGCTCAATGGGTCGGGATGCCAGAAGGTCCCCTGTGCCTGACTGAGCAGGTTGCTGCACTTGGACAGTCTCGCCGGCTGACCACTCAGGAGCTGTATCAAGGTTGAAAACCAGTCTCCTGGGCCAGTAAGGGGCTACTAGGAGCACCTTGGCACTGTCCTTCCTAATTTTCTGCAGACGCAGAGGGAGCAGGGCAAGCGGTGGAAAAGCATAACAGTTGCTATTGCCAGCGGGTCCCCGCTTCTTATGGAGAACCGGAGGGGACAGTGGGAGATCTATCTCTGCTTTCCCGAATCTCTCCCAAATGAGGCTCGCCACCTCGGGGTGAACTGCCCTTGAGAGGAGGTCTGCCACCCAGTTTGTTACCCTGGATAGATTTTACTGCATGCAGTGAGAAGAGGTTCTTGTGTGCTCAGAGCAATAGTCTGTGTGCCACTCAATGGAGACTGAGGCCGCCTTGGTGGTTGATGTAAGCCATCACTGCTATGTTGTCTGTACGGACAAGCACATGACTCCCTCGAACCTCCTACAAAAAATGCTGCAAGGCCAGCTAAACTGCCTGCAGCTCCAAAGCATTTATGTGGAGACGCTGCCAAGGGCCATTCAACACAGCATCCCATCCTAGGCTGGACACGTCCGTGGTGACGTCCTCCCTTCTAGGGACACAGTACTCGTACACGGCACTCGTACACTGTTCCCTGAAAGGCGACCCGCAGGTTGTACTTGTGCGCCGGTTTTACGGGGATGTGGAAATAGGCGTATTTGATTGACTGCAACATCTGTTGCATTGTCAACATTTTGAACCTGCTTTGGCTCAGATGCTGGTTGACTTGTCTGAGGTCGAGAAATCAGACTGAGGCCACCATCCCACTTGGGCACTAGGAAGTACCTGGATCAAGCCCTTCGTCCAACTGGAGGGGGTCTGTTCTTCGAATAGCCTGTTTTTTGCAGCAGAGCTACTACCTCCTGAGACGCCACAGCATCGTCTTGTGGGTCCGTGACTGATGTTGGAGTCACACCCCGAAAGGGAAGGGGACCGTGCTTGAACTGCAGTGAGTAGCTGGTTTGAACAGTAATCTGGACCCGGATGTCTGTGGTGTACTGACCCCAATACTCCAGATGGCTCCCTGAGAAGGGGCCCTGAACCTGTGGCAGCAAACTCCTAGGGCTGCTGGGCTTGTGGCTTGGCCTGAGGCTTTCATCTCTGAGCCTGGCGGTGGAACCTATGAGTCTTCTGAACACCACCTCTGGCAACAGACGCATCCAGCTGTGCTGGTCTCTGAGGCTGCTGAGGCCTTGGTCGCCAGCTTGCCACTGGTTTGCACACTGGAGGTGGTTGCTTGGGAAGCAGGTGAACCAGCTCCTTCGTGGATTCTCGTGTGTGGTGAGAGCGCTGTAGCATCTCATCCACCACAGAACCAAACATTTGCCCTGATGTAATAGGGACGTCCAACAGCGGTGCCTTGTCCCCCTTGTGCCTGGGAAAGCCAAAGCTGCCTATGTGCAGCTGTCAATGCAATTGAAGCCTCCACTGGTGGAAACTGGGCCAGGCCCAGCTCCTCCACTTCATACACCCTGTATAGGGAGTCCATCGGCCGGGAAACAGCTGTAGCTGTAGCCAGGTGACCTTGTGACGACTGATGACAACTATACAGGTCTAGGAAAGATAAAAAAATATATATATTTTGAATATCCCTTAGAGCTGACACATTCTCCACAACTATTAATACTCATGTAGAGTGCAGAGGAAGGCAGTAGTCTGTTACTATTTGGGGTGTAAATTCTGTTAAATGTTTACTTGCTGGTTTGTATTTTTCCTCTCCAAAAAAAGCACAATACAAAGTTCCTGTAAAGGCATTTTGCCAGACTGCTCCAGACATGAATTTGCATGTCAAATGAAGGAAGTGTTCAAGGCCAGCAGTTTAGACAGTTCAGATTTCTGTCATACCTACAAGTATAGCGATCAACAAAGCAATTCATCATAAGTTAAGGGATTCTTCACACAGTACATTCAGTGAGATGTTGATGCAGGTTAGCCTTGGAGTTGAATGCAATGAAAAAGATAAACAACTTGAAGGGAGCTTGCCTAATACAGCCAATCGCACCGATGTGCGCTCGCAAACTAATATACTCATAGGTCCTAATGGCCAGCTTGTATGTTTCCAGGGTTTAGGGGGGAACTTGTTTTCGTAACAATCTGCAGCTGTGTGTGGTCATTCCCGTCATTTATAAAACCGTATGTTTTCACATCAATCCAACAAGGCATTCAGAAGCTTTGAGCCTCACAATCTTTCATAGAAACAAACATCCACACACAGTAATGTTTCTAACGCATGGCTTTGTGTAATGTTTGTGTCATTCTCTCTTATTAAAGGAGCATCGTGGAGACTGAAAACCTGGAGGAACGGTCGGCAGTGGTGGCTCGGATAATCGAGATCCTGCAGGTTTTCCAGGAGCTGAACAACTTTAATGGTGTCCTGGAGGTTGTGAGTGCCATGAACTCCTCCCCCGTGTACAGGCTGGACCACACGTTTGAGGTATGCTTTAGAAACCATTGCAGAGAAAGGGTTTCCCAGGATAATGTACCTTTTCAATCAGTACGACCAGGCCTAATATCTCACTCTTCTTCTTTAGCAAATCCCAAGCCGGCAGAGGAGGATTCTAGAGGAAGCTCACGAGCTGAGTGAAGACCACTATAAGAAGTATTTGGCTAAGCTCAGGTCTATCAACCCACCTTGCGTGCCTTTCTTTGGTAAGTGGTTTCTGTTGCAGAGGGGTTAGTCCCAGAACGGTCTATAGGGTTATTTAATGTTCCTGGCACAAGGAGAAGTAGATTCCCACAAGGGTGGCGCTGGTGGTCGACTAAAAGGCATTTTCAGTTGATGGTTCTTCCACCTTTTAAACCCGCACAAAAGGGGTAGTTAGGACAGAGGTGACCATAGATATGGGTGTCCCTGCTCAGTGCTGGACCCTGGAAAGTAGACTGCTAATACTAAAGCTAGACTTATCACTTCTTTAGTGCACTGTTCCTGTCCTGTTTATAAATTCCAGGCTCACTGTTCGTTTGGGTTTCGAACTCCAGATCCCATCTTGATTGCACCCCTCTGTACACTGTATGTTGCGGGGGCATTGTCTCTTCACCCTCCCTCTCTGTTTACTCAGGAATTTATTTAACTAATATCTTGAAGACTGAGGAAGGCAACCCAGATTTTCTGAAGAGACATGGCAAAGACTTGATAAACTTTAGTAAAAGGAGGAAAGTTGCTGAAATTACAGGAGAGATTCAGCAGTACCAGAATCAGCCCTATTGCTTACGAGTGGAAAACGACATCCGAGTGAGTATGGAAAACTCTGTGTTGAGAGCAGGTTGTACCTTATAAAATGGTGGATTCCATCACAACATTAAGTAACCTGACTAATAGGGATGTAAGTAGGCTGTTTAACTGGATCCAACCTTGAAAGTAACCAAACACAATACAAGACCGAAAACCACCACAAATTCCTTATGAGCATCTGCAGCTTGAAAAACCTTCATTAACATTGAGTGCGTTGTTTTATTGGGACCAGGTAGTGTTCCAGTTAAATTACATTTTAAATGGCGCTTTACCTTCCAGCAGTGCATATCCCTTTGCCTGACAGGAAGTGACCTTTGTGGTCCAGTTCTTTTTAAAAAAGTTTGGTTCACAAAGTCGTAACAGAAAGGGCCAACGGCAGAACCTCATTTAGATTTTAGTGGAAAATCAATTGTGAGCTGACCACTTATTAACATTACATTAATGCCAAAAGCAAAACAAAATGTGTTAACTAAAACTCTTTAGCAGCTCATATTATGTTATGTATGTATCCGTTCCATTCACATTAATGGTCAAGTCTCTCTTTTGAATAAGTGGAACTCAAGATTAATTGCACTAAGAGCAGGAAGCAGTTATTGGTTTTCCCTGACTGCAGTTCAGCCCTTATCCAGCAGGTGTCACTGTGAGGCAGATTTACCTCCAGTATGCCCCCATCATTGGTATTAGTGTTTCCAGTACTGCAAATGGTTCAAAATTTACTGTGATACACATTTGTATTAACCTGTACAAAACTGACACTGTAAAAATGAACAGAGGTTAATAGATCAAAGAAGTAGGAAATGGATCACAGCGAGGATAGATCTAAAACAATAACATTCACATTGACTTTATTTTTGTAGTAGTGAATATCAGGGAATACAGTTTCAAATGATCTTTGTCTTGCTTTGTGTCGTGTGTTTGATCATTTCTTTTTTCAGATAATGTGTATCTCAACAGTGAGATCTTTTTTCATTCTTTTTTTAATGTTTTTTTTTCTTTTTTTAATCCAGAGGTTCTTTGAAAATTTAAATCCCATGGAAGATAAAATGGAAAAGGAATTTGCTGATTATTTGTTCAATAAATCATTGGAAATAGAGCCTCGAAATGCCAAGTCATTACCTAGATTTGTAAGTGTAACTGGAATAACAATTAATTGATATCAGTTTAGAAGTCAATAAGATGTGTTTTGTTTTGTCTGGGGCTACCATATGTATTAGTTATAAAAATGTATGTCTGTGTGTGAAATATTGTGTAGGCTTTGTGTAATTTTGTATAATCCCTGCAGCAATGTTGTATCGCTGTTAGAACCAATGGACTGTCCTGTAAATACTTGAAATAAAGACTGTTGTGAACTTTTGGAAGTGTTCATAAACATTACTGTACATCTTAATGTCACTGCTGTCCATCATGGTGAAAGCATAACAGAATGTGGTGAAGTATGGGAAACCAAGGTTAACCCTTTTCAATTCAAAGGAGACGTTTTAAAACTGCTGATTTACTGTGAAGCTTTACCTCAGTTAGGGACACACTTCAGGAACTTGGTTTTTAAGAGTTTTATGAATACTTCCCCTTCAGTCTGTACCATAAAACAAGCAAAAACTAGAGAAAATGTAGCACCAGTTAGCATCCCAATTCACCACTAATGTTCTTCCCTGCAGGCGAAGAGATACAGCTGTCCCATGAAGTCTCCTGGCGTACGCCCTTCGATCATCAGGACCAGTACCATGAGACACCCGACTCCGCTGCAGAATGAGCCGCGCAAAATCAGTTACAGCCGAATCCCCGACAGTGAAATGGAAAGCACGCCATCGGCCCCTAACTCCCCTCGGACGCCCCTGACTCCTCCCCTGGCGTCTGCCGCATCCAGCACAACGGACATCTGCAGCGTCTTCGACTCGGGCCCGCCCAGCCCCTTCCACTCAAGTACGTCTAACAGAGTCTGTCTGCTGAGCCTGTTCTAGGTTGCCCTTGCTAGCATTTTAGATTCTACAGTCATCCCTTTGTTATAAGGTGTCCAGTTATAGACTGTGTGGTCATTTTCCCCATAATGCCCTTGTAATCTGGTTATAAGGAAGAACACAAAGAGCGCATTCTCTCCAAGTATCCTGACTAGTTTTATAAAGTGGAGAGCGTTATACAGGGGGATTAGAAAATGTTTACCACATCACCATGAGCTTGTTTAGTAGTCAGCTGCCTTGAAATATATCCTGGCTTTTATTTCATATATCTTCTTAAATTTAACCTTGTGTTTCTTTCAAGCTAATGCCTAACTTGCTCAAGTGGATCGCCTAGAAAGAGTTACTATAGACAGGGGCCTTTGTATACATTTGGCTAAACAGTACAATTGTATACTGTATGTGTAGGAAACTATTCTGTGGTCCTGAAATACAGGCTTGACTGTAGTTGCTTTTTTTAATTTACCCAACATAATCCAACAGGCATGTCATTGTTGGCTTCCATTGGTGTGGGAGAGAGGTTCACACCCAGTTGTACCATTTAACTACTAGTCCATACTGCTTCCTCTTTGATATTTTGAAGTATTCATCTTGCAACAGCCATTGATGTCAGTAGCCAGTACTGCTTAGCTGAAAGCATTCTCTCAGGGTGTCTCTTGTTTCCTTTCACAGGCAGTGATACCAGCTTTGCCCCAGTTTCACTGCCACAAGGCCCAAGTTAGTATCGGGTTTCAATTGCCTGCTTCAGTCCAGCATCACAGAACTGCATTCCTTATGTCAAGCTGTAGCCTCCTTGCTGCTGACACACTGCTGCATACAAACCCAATGCCATGCATGCCTAACCACCAGGGGCTCCCTTCATTCCTTATGAAGCCAAGTTCTTGTCAAATGCCTTCATACGCACTCCTGTGGCTCTTCCAGTCCAGGACAGGTCTTTATTTACTTAACTGAGTCTTCCAGGTCCAAACAGTTCATTATGGGACTGATTTGAGCCCTGGATGAAGAATCACAGAGAGTTGTGCCCCAAATGTAAAACCTGTTCTAAGCTGTATAACCAAAAAAGTGTGTTCTGAAAGTTCTTTTTGATGTCTGAGTTACGCCCATAGCATAGCTCTGCATTTTAAGTCTGTGTTTGGATTGAAAATACTGATTGTCATTGATCTTTTTAGCAGTAAAATGTATGTGAACAGTAAAAGTAGTCAGATACCAAGCTTCTTCCCTGTGAAGCTTATTTTTTGTCTAATAGCAAACTCTTTCCCCTATAAACGGAAGAGGGGTTCTGTATGTTTATAACATATGGCTAACCCTTTTAAGAGGCACCATCTGCCACTTGCCTCCAGCCAAGCCTTTGTTCTGAATCTCCCTCCTGTTTCAAACATTTCTATGTGCGGTCTGATTTAAAAGCTCTGTATAATTTGAAACGACAAAGAGTGTGATTCACTGCATTTTCACTTCTGTAAATGTACCAACCATATACTGTAGTGAGCATATTAATAGTATGTGTGAATAAGGTTCATCCCACACCAAAAAATGAACACCAAGGACTTGCAACAAGTTTTAGAGTTTTCTTCTAAATAACTGTGAAAGCTTCTATAAAAAAATAAGCTTTTAATACAGTAAAACTTTCTTTACTCAAATTCTGATTACTCAGAATAATCAATTTACTGTGTTGTTTAAAATACCCCATTTAGTGTTGAAATGTTGTGTTAATGTGATTTTTTTTTTTTTTTTTAACCTAAAAAAATCCTTTTAAGTCCAATTTGTTTGCTGTTGTAGTTCTAAGTAACTTAGACACCAAAAAGGTCAGTGCAACTTGAGTGCTGTCCATTGTTGGAATTAATCTACCATAAAGCAGTTTTCTGCATAGTGTTGAGGAGTCTGTGTTACCTTGGCAACAGTTCCTGCAAGGTGTACCCTTTGTGCACATGATACTGAGGATCTCTGGAGCTTGGTGTTATCCAGCACTACTGTAGTTGCTAAAGAAGACTGGCCAGGATGTGCACTATTAATTTCTAACATCTACTACTCCAGTGTACCACAGACCCAGCCACTCCTATGCATGATTAGACTTGCATAAGTGCAGTGAAACCCTGTGCATGTGGTTTCTTTGAATCTGCTTTATATTGAACATTCCTGTCAAATCAAACCAGTGATCAATGGCGGAAATCTAAAAGTCATGCAAATTTAGGACTTGATGTTTTCAAATTTATGGTATGTTTTTAAAATTGACCATTGTTTTGATTTGAATCGGCCTCCTGCACTTAGACAAAACATCACTTTTACTACATGTGGCTCCATACACACAAAAAAAGGAGCAACTTGTTTCACATGTTAATGACATGTTTTGTATTTATATGTATTATAGTTAGGGGTGTGGTCATGTTTTAGCAATGTGTGTTTGTTTAGCTGCTTTTATTTGTTTTGTTAAAGATTGCAGGTGACCTAAAAATCTACTGAAAGCTACTAAAATGTAGCATATTGCTAAAACAGCCTCTAGCTTCTTAATCAGTGCAGTATGTTGTGATACATGTAAGCGCTCTTATTTCCAATAGGATCTTCTTCTGTCTCGTCAATGGTTAGCTTTAACAGAAGCCAGGAGGACGGTCCTGCCCCTCCACCAGTCCCCCCAAGGAGGCGGCCAGATTCGGCCCCGGCAGAGTCCTCTCCTTCAAAGGTAGGAATGTGCAATCTGCACTCTGCACCAAACCAGTGGCTTCAACAGCCGTGCAGCTGCAGCTCCAGGGTGCAGTCCTGAGAAGAGTGGCCTTCAGCACAGCTCTAGTGATTCTAGTCAGCTTTACGCAAGGGATGATACCAAGGTAATAGGAGACAGTGGCTGTCCAGAGATTCAAACTTCTTGGTTGATAATTATTAGGCGATTCCGAGACCCTGTTCGTTAATAGCATAAAAGGATTGAGTAGTAGTACGGTACTGGAAGTTATTGTATTTTGCTGTATAAGTGTTTGGTACCAAGATCCCTGTCCAGTAATACAAAAGTACAAACACTTTTTATTTTAAGCATTTCTCAGTTTTCCTTGTCCAGCACTGGCAGCGTTTGCAACGGTAACTGCCGGTGGTTCTATGTGGAGCTCACCAATGGTGAACTTACTGGTCAGTGAGATGCATCGTGACTTTGTCCACACACTGTACTGCCATGTGACAAGCATGTCCTTATGCCCTTCCTTACACTCTCTCTCTCTCTCTCTCTCTCTAAGATTATGACTAAGCACTTGGACAGCCCTCCCGCCATTCCTCCCCGGCAGCCCACGTCGAAGGTGTACTCCCCGCGGTACCCCCTGCCAGACCAGACCTCTGTGTCGGAGCCCCCGGACAGTCCGCCCACGCTGCCACCGCGGGAGCCCGTGAGGACACCAGATGTCTTCGCCAGCTCTCCAATAAATCTGCAGCCCCCACCCTTGGGGAGGAGGAGCGAACTGAGCCAGACGTTCTTCCCAAGCAGCCCCTTGCCCTTCACCTCCCACCCCCCGCAGACGCCCTCCCCGCTGGGCACCCGCAAGCACCTCCCCTCCCCCCCCTTGATATCCCAGGACTCTGAGCCCCACGGCACGGCCGGCCCTCCCGTCCCGCCCCGGCAGAGCACCTCCCAGACCATCCCCAAGCTTCCACCCAAAACCTACAAAAGGGAGCACACCCTTCCGTCAATCCATCGGGACAGGCCAGCTTTGCTGGAGAATGCCCACTCGTCCTAACTGGAGGGACGGGGACACGGCCTTGCTAACACTAAAGACTTGGGAGCCAGTGCAGGTTCTACCTGTGACCTAACCCTCAACCTTCAAGAAGATAGTTTTTTGTTTTTTTTTTAATTATTTTTTTTTTTTTTTATTACAGTAAACCAAGGAGTTTACCTGCCTGTTTTTTTTTTAGTTTTAGTTTTTTTACTCATTTTGGTGAACCATTGGGGCGCGAACAAACACGGTGAATAGGACCAGATTTACATTGCACACGGTGAAAGAGGACAACATGCCAGTTTTAAACAGGTTTATACCTGTTTAAAAGACTGTATAGATAAAAAGAAAACAATTCTACTTAAGAAAAAAAAGTTAAAAAAAAAAAAAAAAAAAAAAAAAAAAAGTGATGGGAACTAAAAACCCAGGAGCAGAAAACTGGCACCTTCTAACATGCAGCACCAGGGATCTACAGATGATTCCTTTGCTTTAAAACTTGCTATTCATCAAAAAAGGGACTTTGGGAATCAAATTCTTCATGGACTTTTTAATCTAAGGTATAGCAATCAATATACGTTGGAGTGATATACAGGTATCCTCCACACCAAAGAGCAACATACATGGATCCAAAATACTCACAAAAAAGTGATCTTTTTTTATTCAGATATTTGCCAAGAAGTGTGTAAATGGTTGCCGCTTTTTTTTTTTTTTACCACTGCTACAGAAAATCAATGAGAAACACCTGATTTTAATGTATATATATAAAAAAAATGTATTACATTAATTGAACTATGATATCCTATACAAGTAGATAATGCCAACCAAGTCAGAAGGTATATTGATAATCCATTTTGATTAAATTATTATATTCTAATTATTAGAATTGTGCCTTTTTGTGAGTGTAATCACTCACTAAGAAAATGTATTTTGAAAACACCCACCTTTCAATATAGCTACGATGAGACATTTTGAGAGTTACATTGCTGGTGATGTAGAAAATTCCCTGAACGTTTTAACTGTGGCGTAATCCCAGTTGTCGCGGAATAACTAAACTGCTAAAATGTGGGACATTCAATCAGTTTATTATATAGTGTAGTCATTTAACTCAAAGTAGAATTAGCAGACCTGTGAAGAATCACAAGCCTTGCTCTCATCTTTCTGCCTTAAAAAAGACGATGTAGTTTTAGATCGTCATTTGGATTATTGATATACCTCACTGCATTCGCCTCTCACAGAAACACTAACAATAATGCATGTCTGGCATATACAGCTTTTAAAGTGAGCTGCCGTCGTTCATTATATTACACATTACTCTATCGCATTTCCAACTTGGAACCGTGCAACATACTAAAATTATTGTGTGCATGTTTGTGTTAATAAAACCCTTTTGTTGTCATGTTACTAGTCATGGCAGTTGGGCATTTAAAGCACTTTGACATATCATTATTTAGGCTACGTTGTTACCAAGCATTTCAAGAAAGGACACCCAGAGACTTATCATTAGATGACTACAGCTATTTGTAACAGAGTAGAGAAGATTCTATACTGCAGATACCAGCTAATCTGGGAACAGCTGAGGGAAAACAAGTGGAACCATGTAGCACCAAAAAGTCAAGTAGATGGATGCATTCCTTGTGCTAAAATTCAGCTGTTCACGAGGAGAAGACTTCATTTCAGAGTCTCACGTTTTTCTATAACATGTCTTTGGCCTGATTTGTGAAAGGACTAAAGCTCACCACAATCAAAGTGCCTCTTCCATGTCACAGGCCAGCCCTGTGAAACTGAATCCAGGTGGAATTCCACACTGCTACCTCCGGTTCATGTCACAAGACATCTGGATCTCCTGAAAAATAGGCTGTCAGTTTTGTTAAAATTGACAAGTATATCTGTGGTTGGGGAAGTGGAAAGCAAATTGAATGAACAACCATTTGGTGGTTTGGTGAAAGAGAAGTCCCTGTGTTGAGATTTAACAGATACCCTCTGGTTTAGTGTGACTCAGAGGAGGTTGCTTCATGTGGTGAGTTTTACATGCGAATCAGGCTGTAGTATGATAGACCATTTAGCTTTTTTTGATTTTTTTTTTTAATAAAGCTCACTGCATGGTACCTCAATAACAATCGGCTGCTTTTGCTGGGATTAAAAGGTACGGAAGAGGCTACTCTTACCAAGATCATGACTCTGAAAGGGGATATACTCATTGATTGAATGTCTCAGGACAACAAGGAGTATATTAGAATGGTTTAGCCCTTTCTGAATCATTGAAACGTGTGACATTGGGCCAGTCATAGTGTTGCTATAGAAATGCTGTTTACACCAAAGCATTGCAACATGTAAGTTTATGAGCAAAAAGATTGTCGGAATACAAGGATGGAAATAAGTCTCCCAGTGCATACATTTTGATCCTCTCATGGTTTCACAATCAGTTTAAGATGGCACACCAGAGATTGTTACCTGTACACTGGGGCTAGAGAAGCTCACATTAAAACCTGGAATGGGTGAAACTGCTATGCAATTGGAGTCTTATTGTCATCACTGTTATAGGTTGGGGTTGTTGCATGACCTTCTGAATATAGGATAATTTGTTACCAAGGGCTTCCCTCCTTGGTATCATAATAAAACAGTGCTATTTCTAGAATTGGCCAGCATCTGGTATCTTTGTCCAACAGGCTTCATTGTTCGACAGTACATGATTTTCCACAGCAGCAACACAATGTGTGACTTTATAACACAACAACAACAAATAATAATGTAGATTACTTTTTTAAAACAGTTTGAACAGTGCAAGTTTACTGTATAGTAAAAGATTACAAACCTACTGTAAAGTCCTGTTTGAGGCACACTTCATGGAGAGGGGCAATTTTATAATGTTGTATACAGTGTGACATTGGGCATCTGTGTTTGAAAATGGACTGTATTTCAATTTTTACTTTTACAATGTCAGTGCTTTTCTTTTGCATTTCATTAGTCTTGTATGGCTGTCCAGAATAAACCCCAGTTAAAATATGTAACATTAATATGCTGAACACTAAAAAAAGTGCACTAGTATTTTATGTTTATATAATATGTGAATCACAAAATGTTTACAGATTGCAGCTATTTTTAACGTTGTCATAAGATCCTTTTTTGGGATAAATCTGCATTTAGTTGCATATAATTTAGGCTTAAATTGAACATGTGTTTATATTTTATTTTTTCTGCTCCCCTGTCTAATGTCTGTGGCGTATGAATACAATCTATAGATCCATGATGATTTTTCATACAGGCAACTTTCAGTGGCACTAATTCATAACTTTTAGACAAGTAAACATTATATATGTAGTAATGCTAAAGAAAATGTGGTCATATTGAGAAACAATGCAGGTGTTATTTCTTTTATACCAGTAAGCCCTAACAAAAAGTGCTGTCTTTTTAACCCTTTGCTTCCCAGTGTGCAGTCTATTTGACATTGAGAGAAGTCATTAAGTAGGTATAGGAACATACCCAGGGCAGTAAAGGGTTATAACATGGCCTAAGTTAGGCCCGACAAGAGTTCTGACATTGTCATTTTCATTTCCTTTGTCGAAAACATTGAAAGGTCTCTAAACTAAGACACTTGGGTAGGGAGCAGAGAAGCCAAAATTAAATGCCTGTACAGCTATGGACAAAAGTTTTGCATCACCCTATAGAATTAATAAATGTGTCTCCAGGTCATCATTATGAAGATTATGGTCTGTCCAAAATGAGAATTCCTGAAAGATCCTGTTCCACCTATTGTAATTGTTTTAAAAAATAGGTCGCTGTTTTGTTTTTTGTGATTGGTAGCTGAAGTCGTTTGTGATCTTTCTTAATTGTCTTCACAGACTGCACTTTGAATAGTAATGTTTATTACTGAAGACATGCCTGCTAATACAGTACCACAACCTTCGTATGCTGCAAAGTGTTGCTTAATGTTTTAGTATCGAAGTATTGTGTCAACATTGGCAACGGTGAAACACTTGTGTTTCCTTAATGGTTTGCTCCTACCACAGGTACAGAGATCTAAGTTGAATGTACAGATTCTGAAATAATTTTAACCAGATTGCTATTTTAAATTAAATTTCAATTAAGCGGTCTCAGTACCGCTGTGGGAAAGCATGTAAGTGATTGGAATGGATGTTACAGACTTTTAATGTTGGTCTTATTTCCTAAAAAGACACAGCACTGAAAAGAAATAAATATATCTGCATCACAGTATCTAGTGTAGCTTCCATTATATCTTGGGTAATTACCATGAAGTGCATTTTAATGTCAACTGGATGTTGATTTCCCCTTTGCCTTTATCAGAAACAGTGCTTTAAAATGCTCTGCAGCAAACCGTGATATACTACAGCTAAACCAGGTCTCTTCTAACACCTGTACAATAGTCTAAGGTTTCAATGCAGTCACCTCCAAGGTGTCTCAATGCTTGATAATTTTACCCTGTGCCAGATGCATGCCAGTTTCATTAGCTACCAAAATGTGCCTTTTTATTACACCCATCTTTTTATTTTATTTTTTTGTGGTTTTCCAGGTGGGGGTGCATTGAACCCCTCGAGTGCCAGGTCTTGTTTAAGAAAGGAACCAGCAATCGCTGAGGGTTTAAAATGTACCGGTGAACAGACCTTGTCAGTTTAAAAACAAAACATGAAATTAAAAAAAAAAAAAAAGTGAATTGTACATAACTTCAGTTTAAATTTATTTGTGTATATATGTACTTGCCTTTGTTTTATTGGCATGATTATTTGCTATGATTAACTGTAAAAGCTATGTGACTCTGACCCAGATATAAGAACAAAGTGGTAATCTACTGGCACATCTAACCTTGACCTGTGTACCTAACTATGTCTGTAGATGATCTTTGTATTCTATGTTAGTAACAGTATTCATTTTGCATTAAAAAAAGTGGAAACATTACTGTCACTGTTATTTTGGCATTAAAATATGTTCTACAAACTGAAAGCAGCTGTATCCTCATGACTAAATGTGCACAGTCTGCTTAAGTGTGATTGAAGAATAAAAAAGATGATCTTTTTGCTTTACCTAAATAGTGTTTTATGGCTAAGGGTTTCCCCAGATCATGAAATTATATTGCTACCATCTTAAATACTGTGCATTGCACCATGAGGTCAAATCTATTAAACTCCTTCTTAGTACTGTACCTAATCACTTGAGATGCTGTACTGTAGGTCTCACAATCCGTGCTATTAGACCTTTAGTTGGTTGCAGCACAGAAAGCCTTTACTTTAGGTGCTGGGATGCAGCAGCAGCTTATAATTCTATAGCTCTATCTGTGACATAACTGCATAGTTAATAAAAACTAGCACGCAAAAGATCTTCAACCAAGGAAAAGGGGGACCAGTGATCATTTTGCTAGTGCTCAGTGCTAATAAGAGATGAGAAAAATGAAAACTTTTTAAACCGACAAGAGCACAGACCAGTGTGTTCGTAATATGGTGGGTTAGACTGACCAATTGAAAACGTCTGCAGCACAGATGTTTTTGTCAATAGGCTCATGCACGTATTTAAATGGCATCACTGACATGTTCTATAAAAGAACTTCGGTTTTGTAATAAAAGCTTTTTGCTTAACTGTCAGAATCTGCACCACCCTGTTGATCTCGCAGAGCCAATCCTTTCATGGAACCACGCCCCTTTTCTTGTTTCCATAGTAACATGCAGCGGCCAGAAGTTATCATGCCCATTTTTTTTCTGAGCTGTCCGCAGTTCAGAATAGATTCCTCTCACCCCAACATCAACAAGGGACAATGCGAGTGTTGAGGTGTCTGTGCTGCCTTACGGCACAGACGGGGTTTAAAATAACTACACAGCTTTAAAAAAATTAAACATGCGAGTGCTGCAGCGCTACAGGCCATTGAGTTTCCCTGACTTGCTCGGCTGATCAGTTCAGACAGTGCGGGAAATTAAAACATTTGCTCAAAATATATCTTATCGTAAATGAAATGTTAAAGAAACTGAAGCAACAACCAAATCTATTTGCACTTGTATTTGAACAAATCGACATCTGGACAAATATGAAAACGAGGAGCAGGAGCATGATTCTAACTTGGGTAAGCTGTTCCTCAGACTGCAGTTCCCCTATCCAGATCTCCGCTACGAGCAGGTCGAGGTGTCTTTGTTAATTCTTGATCAGAAATGGCTGCCTGCTTCGCTGTTGGTTTCTCATTCCACTTTTCTTTGCCTCCTGAACTGCTTCAGGTACTCAAAATAGTAATCAAGGAAATCACTCTGAAAAGGAAAGTAGCAAAATACTCACAATACAGTACGCAGAAACCCTCCCAATTTGAACAATTTGATGTGCGCTTGCTTTCCATACAGTACGGTTCTGTCATTATTTCATTTTAAACTGCCCCCCTAATATCTTCCTGAATCCAGATGAAGGAATCTGTTATGGTCCTGGAAACACACTGGGTATGTTTTCTTTCTTCTTATTGCATTGCTTATCATGACGTCAGAATTTGGGAGTAGATACGAATTGCACTGCAGCCATTTTGTTCCAGGCACTCTAGATAGGTACAGTTCAGTACAGTCTGACTTTACCATGTGAGCCACTCGGGGACCCTACTATGACTTTATTGAAGGAGAAAAGGTGCATTAAACATTAACAGAGCTTATAATGCTAATAAAAAAAAAATTAGATGTGCTATAACATTCCCCAGTAAAACCCCAGCTGGTTATAGGGTGATCACAAAGTCAGATGTTTGTCTACTGAACGTTTGTCTTCTTAAAGAGTAAGTAGCGAGGTTCCGAAAAAGTGTAATGTTACACGTACACACATGTTGCTACAACTGCTTAAATAACAATCAAAATGTCTGCTCTAGTGCACTCATAGTGTAAGGATTATTGCCCACATTGTCAAACAGGTAACACAGCGATAACGATTCATGATGTGGTGTGGAAAAGAAAAGCCAGAGCACTTGTTGTTATGCAGTGATTCATATAACAGATCTCAAACCCCAGTGCACTAAAGTGGACAGTTTGAAAAGAGCTTTGAAACAGACTTTAAAGTTTTAAGTGTAAAAAGTTGTCAGGGTGTTATCAATGAAAAAAAATTGAAGGTACATTATTTAAACAGGTGCAGCAACATGTGGGGATGGGAACCCTGCTACTTACACTTTAACTTTATGGAAATATGTGGCAATAGTAAATCAGTTTCTACAAAGCTCAAAAGACAATCCCAATGCAGTATGAATTACTCAGACATCTAGTTTAATACAGTGGAGTCCTCTAATGTGGACACCCTGGGACAAGGCCTTTTGTCCACATTAAACAGCTGTCAACAAGAATATATTGCAAGAGAAAAAGACTAACTGAAAAATGAGCTCACTGCTTCCAATTAGAAATACAACTGGTATACTAGGTAGTTAAAACTGTAACACGAAAAACCAAGAACCCTATACAGTACCGCTATACAGAGAGGTCATTAAAGTACAGCACAATACACATACTTTTCAGCATCACATGATACATAGCTGTGTGGTTGTTGAGTAGATAAATCAGTGCATGTATCCACATTAAAGGGAATGATCATATGAGGTCATGTTTGAATAGAGTGATAGTAAATCACAGTTCTCATATCCAATGAACAAAGAAGCCAGGGTGTAGGCCATATTAATTTGAGCTGCACACAGATAGCATTTACATCCTTAAAGCACAGCCCTTTGTATACCAAGGTTATGAAAACCACCATGTCTAAAAATGTCTAAAGAAGGGGACTTCAGTAATGTAAGTTGTTTAGATCTGTTCAGTGCCTGTTACAATAGGGATTTTTGTTTAATTCTTTAAGCCACCTACTCTGATTTGAACAAGGTTTAACGGGGCAAAAGTCAAGCGATTTCCTTAACCAATGTACACAGTATTACACTCTTTGAACAAGTAGCTCTAGAGCTCATATCTCATTACCTTTACTCATCAACAAGGGTTAGTGGTATAATTAACTGGACACCACAAACAGATGGTATGCACATTAGCTTGTTAGTTAAAACCGAAATCTTTGTTTCACAATCGTCACCACACATAAAAAGATACAGTTCGAATGCGTTTGGTTATAGTGTTCTGGTAATTCGGGAAGTAAAATGCACACATTTACCTGATCAATCTGTGAATTCACTTCCTCAGTTCCATCTTCATTCACTGGGAAACGAAAACAGAAAGTAATTAGACATTTGTTATGCTTTTGAAGAAAAATAAACCGGACGTCGTTATAAATCAAGGTGCCTTCCTAGAATGAGCTCCAGATACTGTTTCAGGTGGTGGTGTCTTCTGACTACAGTAAACAAGAATGTCTTTAATTACTTCTAGCCTCA
Source organism: Polyodon spathula (assembly GCF_017654505.1). Lineage (NCBI taxonomy): Eukaryota > Metazoa > Chordata > Actinopteri > Acipenseriformes > Polyodontidae > Polyodon > Polyodon spathula. The sequence goes on along the minus strand of NC_054539.1, from coordinate 14,464,919 downwards.
TACAAAAAGGGAAGACTTTGCTTAATAAAGCTAGGAGAATTCTAGTAACTGGCCAATTATTTTATATACAGTAACATTTGATCTAAAGAATATAAATATGAATTAGAAAACATCAAAGGAGGCATACTGACAACCACTGTTAGCAGATTCATACACTAGAGAATATCATAAGGTAGACATCAGTGAATGCCTCTGAAGGTAATTAAGACTTTCGTACCTTATCATATTTTAAGTACAAATCAAAATGTTATTAATGTAGAAATTACAGCAGGTCTCTTAAAATATCATCCCTTTTAGCCAAAGCCTTCACCAGTTATTAATTTGGCTTTTTCTCTAAAGTGTTAAAACAGAAATAATATTTTCCATTGAGTAAAGCACCAATGAACTTAAAAATAAAGTGCCTGCTAGGGATGAACAAACTAAGGGTTTATTATGAATATAGTTTTTTATTATTATTATTATTATTATTATTATTATTATTATTATTTATTATTATTATATACTTAATATAAAGAAAAGCCTGGCTGCTATTATAGAACAGAAATCAAATCAAAATACTAAAAAGTTACTCCATCAACAATTAATCCAAGGGGACATAAAAGTACATATTTAAAAAGTACATGTGTCACTTAACAATTTATCCATGCCTATAAATCCTTAAATGAGCTGACCAACAGCAACTACTTTAACTCATTAATTAATAAGACATGTTTTCCACAATAAAACCAAACTTAGTTCAATATAGTTATATAAAGCGTCAATAATGATTAGGCTTGATAAGACCACAGAGATAGAATTACAACCATTAGAGAGACACAACCTCTCTCAAGTGATAAAAGGTATCAACCTGCATTTTAAGGTGTAAAATACTGTAAATAAATCAGTTGCATTTTAAGGTGGACGGACTATAAATAAATCAATTGCATTTTAAGGTGGACGGACTGTAAATAAATCAATTGCATTTTAAGGTGGACGGACTGTAAATAAATCAATTGCATTTTAAGGTGGACGGACTGTAAAAATCAATTGCATTTTACCTTTTTCCATGGCTCTTCACTTTACCCTCCACAGCCCTTTGTTTGGCAAAGTTACTGTCCTCTTCACTGTAGAACTTGAAGCCCTCAGCTTGATCTCGCTTACATCCCATGCGAGTGATGATGTATCACACAAAAAGAGCTGTTGTTTTACTATAAATAATGCTTGAACGGATCGGTCTCCCCCTGGCTGGAGTACTTTCTTCAGTCTTTTCATTTACACTATTCACTCAGTCCTCAGCCCACAGACTGTACAATATGTCTTAAGGCACTGTAGACACATTTAGAATTATTGATGTATTCTACTTTTTCTTTAAAGCCGCATTATATTAACAAAAAAAACCTACACATCCATAACAGCTTGGATAACACAAATGTATTTAACTTAGTCTGGAAGTGTTATGCGATTAGCTAAGGTTTTAAAATCAATTTTCCTGTATCCATTCTACGACCTCTTTATCTTTTCAAGGCTTGTCAATGATAGTTATAACTAATTGTTTATTTTGAGGTTTCTGAGACACTTAAGGAAATTAATTGTTAAAACTCAAAGAGTTGTACCTGCTGTGAAATGTGTCAATAAAATGAAGTCTGATTAAATTGGATCCTATGTGTTTTATTTAAATATCTCTTGGTATCCCCTGAATTGTTTTCCAGCATTGTAAGTGCATGGGTTCTCCTACACAAGTCATAACTACTCTAATTATTGGAATCCAAACATTCCTTCAGACAATCAGAGTGGTGCACAGCTGTATCCAATCAATCATATTATTGCTGTTGATTGTAGCGCAGAAAATGGAACCTTGTGAAACCACAAGCATCTCTATGGTCTCAATGTGAACGCTTATTTAAATAATTCTAAAAAATCTAGCTGTATCAATTTAATAAACTGGAAAGGTTAACAAAGGGATTTGACATTACAACACTTCTGCAAGCAGGTACACCAACCCTGGCTGCTGCCAGTGTGGGCATATATATGACTTGGCAAGCCCAATGTGAAAAATAGGACCCATACGTTGACCGGTCTTCAAACCATGTGTCCTGCATTAATGAACAATCTTTGTATGACATTTTTTTTTCTCCTGATTGGACTTCAACCAAAAAAACAGGAAACTAACTTATGCTGCCAGTTATATAATATGGGTCTTATTATTAGGGTCACAAGTTTGAGCCTTGTGCTCAACATTCAGCAGCAATGAAGAATCAAGACTAAATAAAAAAAAAAAAAGTGTTTTCTGTGTTTATCTGGTTAAAATCTGAACTAGATGTCTGTTTTAAATGGAAGGTTATTTAATTCTCACAAATCATGGCCTATCAGTAAATATGCCTCCGTTCCTAGTGCAATCCTGACAACCTGAAGGAATCGTCTTTTCCTCTTTACGTTCTGTTCTTGCCAGCCTTTAATATATTTTCCTTTTATTATGCATAGTAAAGTGTCCTTTTCACTGTACTAAAGCCCCTTTCACACTGGCACTGGCAATCCTGCGTAGTGTGAAACCCAGTATCTGAGTCATACCAGGGTTGACCCGGGTCGCAGCAACCCACCTCAGGAAGTGGGCTGACACGCTTTGACCCGGGCTGAGTGAGACAAAATGAATGACGGCAGTTCGTAAGCTGACAAAAAAACAAACAGCCATGTCTGCATGAAGGATTCACTTCCACAAGGAACATTTATGTTTATTCTGCTTAGCCATGTTTCTGTTGATTGAGACACAGCATGAGCCAGATTGCAGCAGGGATGAAGAAACGTTTGCTCTAATCAGCATTTGGGCCGATGGTTCAATCCGGAGAAGCTTGGATGGAAGTGTCAGTAACAAGCTGCTTCCAGGGCATTGATACGCACGTTGAGTATTTACTTCTGTCACCCTGGTCGACCCCGCTTTATGAAAAGCAGTGTGAAATTGGGTAGCCGACCTGCATGACACCAGGTCCTAAACCTGGCAGGTGCCAAACCAGGTAGAGCATGCCAGTTTGAAAGGGGATTCAGTTGCTGAAGTTACCAAATGTATTTTCTATGTATTATAAGCTTATTATTCCTGGATACAGGAAGTAGGGAAAAACTTCTCTCTTCTCCACAGTAGAGAAGTTCTGTAAAAAGTAATGACCAAAGCTTAAAAAGCCATTATGGTAACCCTACTCACATTAAAGGTTAAACCATGTTTTTAAAGCATTATCATTGGTCTCCCGTGAAGAAACAGTCTTTAATGGAGTTAAAGCTAATGCAATAAATCCATAAATATTACATTTAGTGCACTTTCATTTGCAAAGCTGTTTTAAGAGAAGCATATGTTGTAGCAAACGTGTATTTAATTTAAAACTAGTACCTGGTACAATACCAGGTTAAAGAAAGCAGTGTTTGCATGCCTTACTTTCAGCAGTCTTGCACTTCCTAGGTCATTTCACCTGGTGTCACATGTCTCCAGCCCTTCACACTTTCTTTCCTGCCATTAACCAATCAAAGGCAGGCACTGCTGAGGAGGGGAATGAAAAACAGTAACACAAAGCAAGGCTTTCCTTAACCTTTAACCTAGATAGTGTTTAACCTAAACATGTTTGCTTGAGTTTAATATTGCATTTAAAAAAAACAATGAAAAGAAACTAGTGCTGTGATTTAGGAGAATAAACTACGTTTGGTGAAAAGAGGTTATTATAAGGTATTAAATGTTTCTAGTTAATAAAGCGGGTCATTGTGTGAGTTGGTATAATATTCAATGGCTCCTCAGTTTATCATTAGTTTATCAAGAGTTTTACTAGTAAACAAACTGTTCTCAGTGGGTCAATTGCAACTAATTTAAAGGAGTGTACTAACTAGGGATGATCCCGTGGTTAGTACAGAGGATGGGACTGAATTATTATTATTATTATTATTATTATTATTATATTATTATTATTAGTAGTATTATTAGTATTATTATTATTAAGTATGCAAGTTAGTACGAATTGCAGAGAACTAAGCAGCTCAAGATAGTCCCCAGCTGCATATTAAAATGTTCTCAATTGCAACTAACCCAAATTAACTGTTGTTGCCTTATAAGAGCAGAGGTTCCCAATCCCGGTCCTGGAGATCCACTGTGGTTGCTGGTTTTCATTCCAACTGAGCTCTCAGTTACTTAACCTAGACCCTTCATTGAACTAACAATTAGCTTAATTAGGCCTTAATTGTTTTCAGCTCTTAAACAGTTGGATGTTTCAAGTTAACAGTAAAATCTGCAACTTGTTAGGAGCGGAGAACACTTATTAAGCAAATTATTAGATCAATTAAGGGTTTAGTTAAGTAATTGAGAGCTCAGCTTAAATGAAAACCAACAGACACATGGGGTCCCCAGGACCAGGGTTGGGAACCACTGCTCTGTGGATACTAAAGCCTGTTACTGTTAGTCTAGTAACTTCTGTAGACTAAAAACTTGTGGTATCGTACTAACTGGATCAGATATGAAAAATCCCAAAATACACTGCCAACTTTTATGAAACTGAACTACTCATAACCAAAAATTATATTAAATGATTTGAGAAAACAGTCAAAACCAGTTTCATCCTTGCTCAACTTAACATAGGCCTATTCTATACAAAAAGAAATGCCTGGTATTGGAATATATAAAGGCATCCATCAATGAAAAAACATATATAAATAGTTCAGGTAAAGGGAGTAGTTGACACCAAGCTCAAGATACATTATATATAATGAATTCATTTCACAAGAACAATTCTTTTATCAGAGTGCAGTTCAATCACATGTCCAGTTTTAGCTTCAAGCCAGGTGCTATTTATAATGGAAGTTACCTGTCCACTGAAGTCCTTTTATGTCTTTAAATTTCTCTTCACCTTCTAACTTGAAATAAAGATTACCATAAAACTTCAAATAATTGCCGGGTCTCAGACAATCGCCTGTCTCCAATACGCGCCGGGTCTGCTGGGAAATATCGTAAATAAATGCTGAGTCTCTATTAAACGCTGGGTCTCTGTCATTGCCATTGAAGCTGAGGAAGATGAACAGGAGCTTGAGAGTAATGAACAGCTAATAAGAGACAGCAATGAACGTGACTCTCGGGATTAATAAATAATAATAATAGAAAAGGTAATTTAAGGTGGGCCTACATGTAATGCATATTATTGTTTAATGCAGTTATGACGTTATTAAAAGGTTTGATCATTTTAAGCGTGCTGAAAGTAGGCCAGATACAAACAATAAATTATTTTTGATAATGACACTTATTGTTTTTATTGTTCATTTTTAAAAACATTTTAGAAGTTTGTATAAATTCCAACACACATCCTCCTGATTACCTTATCATTATACCGTTGTAAAGTATTCAGTTTTGGAGTTGTATGTATGCCTGAGCCACTTCTCATTAAGACACCATCAGACTATTTTTGACACTCACTATCTGAAACAAACAACATATGGTAATATGCATCAGTAGCAGCCCTCAGAGTTTCTTATCACATAAAATATGCGCAATTTTGTACTTACCGTATCTGTCCACATTAGGAAATATCAACTATGTATGTTATATTTTAAACTGCAGGACCTGCTCAAGGTAATAACGAGTTCAATTATTGTTTAGTGTTAAGTGTAAAGTTTCAAACATTTCACCAATATATATTATATAGATATAATATATATATTATATATATATATATAGTATATATATAATATATATATATATATATATATCGGGTATACCCCCGTATTTTCCATTGTTCTTGCTCCAGTGCCATACTTGCACAACTGTTTCCAAATGGAATAAACACAAAAGTGCTGCTACTTGTCTCTTGCTTGTTTTTTTTTTTTAAACTCTTGACAGTTTTTTGCACTTGAGAAAAAAGCTTTTCAAATTGGCCTTTTGTTTTTTCAGTCAATTTAGTGAACTTTGCCAGTTTACCTGCCGCGCGCACACACACAGCAGTTACCATCACCATGATGTGTTGTCTTTCACCAAACTCTATAAATGCGTGCATGGGATACATAGATTTCAGTACAAAGCTGTTTGGTTGTGCAAAGGAAAATCGAAGAACATTCAAGTTAAAATGCATGATTAGGGATTTTATAACTTCAAATTAAATTCAATAGGTTGCTATTTAATTACAGTAAAAACATTTGAGATTAAACAACAATGATCTGTTATATTTATTGTTTTGCTTATTTGAGAATGCGTTTGTGCAGCACAGCTGAAATGTTGTTATACTTTGGTATGCGACAGTCCTGCACACGGAATACAAAAGCTTACGGCATTTTTTAATGCTGCAGGATAGAATGAGCTGGCGAGAATGCGATTTGCAACAAGAACTTTCAACTGCAATAATAAGGGGTATACATATAACATTTTTGCAGTCAGTTATACATAGTGCCACTTTCTGAACTCAAAAGCTTTACAATTAAAAAATAAAGTGTTGTTTTTTTGTTGTTGTTGTTGTTTTTTACTTACTAGACATTTCCCTTTCCATGGGTTTGTGAAAGCTTTTCAACAATTCTTTCCTGCTATGATTTAATTTGTAACAATAAATAATAATCCTGGATTTAAACTTTTCTCTTAATGTGTTTTGTCAAGGGTCTTTTTAAAATTATTATTAATATTATTATTATTATATTATTATTTAATAATAATAATAATATAATAATAATAATAATAATAATAATAATAATAATAATAATAATCAACGTTTTTTTTCTTTTGCGCCGTTTCTGTAAAGACACGTTGAAATCTCCATGGTTACACTATCACTAACCCGGAAAGGAAAACTATGACCCCTGAGCCGGAGAGCCAATAATAAAGAAGCAGCGGAGCCGGTACTCTGAAAGGTCTTACATCAGGTTTGAAGATGTGATTTAGTTCGTATTTTTCTTTTATATCAGCTATGTTGTCACAATTGTTAAGCATCGCAGGCAGATTGTTTATTCACGGTGTCACGGAACTGGATTGTGTAAAATTCTTCTCGTCAGATCTCCATTTTAAAAAGTACGTAAACGTGATTATTTCTTTGTCCCTTGCTTAATTCAGTATAAAAAGCAGCTCGGTCTATATAGCCTTTATTAACATGACCCACTTAAAATATGTAATTTATGTACCAAGACATTACTTGGGATAGGAATGATAGCTCTAAAAGGTAACCGTGTTTATACCGCTTTTAGCACAGTCCATCCAAAATAGGAATTTGTAAGGTTTATCAAGACTTCACGTGGTGGTGTGGATAGTACGTCTTATTTAAATTTGTTTAAGATTTTAAAAATTGGGGGGGGGGGGGGGGGGGGTATAGTCTTTGTTTGACTTGGAACTCGATTCTGTTTACTGTGAGCCTGTGAAAAATAAGTTTGTTCTGACGCACTTCATTCAGTGCTAGGAAGTTACTGCCTTGAAAATGTTAACTAAACCACACAGACTGTAGTTTTTGAATCCCTCGGGAAAAGATGTTGTTAGTAGGCGGCTACAAATTGCCCTGCTTTTTGTGGTACGCTAAGTCGTTTTGCATTTAATGCGTCCAAAGTAAAAAAAACTTCTGCACATATTAACAGGACACAGCTATGAGTGGGAGAAGGAAAGCGAAACCAAACCGAGGCGGGGGACGGTTCAACAAACCAAGAGGAGGAGGAGGAGGAGGAAGAGGAAAAAGTGGAGGAGGCGGAGGCGGAGCCAGGAAGGCAGCAGACAACTCCTGGGATGATGGAGATGATTTCAGCCTGTTTTGCGGACCTAGTCGTCCACCCAGGTTAGCTGCAAATCACGTTGTAAAGCTGTGCCATTTTGTTTTTTAAACCAAAATATGTGTTTTGGAAGGCAATCAAATAATGTTTGTTCAGTGTACCTTGTACCAGCTCTTAAGAACATAAAAAAGTTTACAAACGAGAGGAGGCCATTCAACCCATCTTGCTCGTTTGGTTGTTAGTAGCTTATTGATCCCAGAATCTCATCAAGCAGTTTCTTGAAGGATCCTAGGGTGTCAGTTTCAACAACATTACTGGGGAGTTGGTTCCAGACTCCCACGATTCTCTGTGTAAAAAAGTGCCTCCTATTTTCTGTTGTGAATGCCCCTTTGTCTATTCTCCATTTGTGACCCCTGGTCCTTGTTTCTTTTTTCAGGTCGAAAAGTCTCTTGGGTCGACATTGTCAATACCTTTTAGAATTTGGAATGCTTTAATCAGATCGTCGCATAGTTTTCTTTGTTCAAGACTGAATAGATTCAATTATTTTAGCCTGTCTGCATATGACATACCTTTTAAACCTGGAATAATTCTGGTCGCTGCTCTTTGCACTCTTTCTAGTGCAGCAATATCCCTTTTGTAGCGAGATGACCTGACTTGAACACAGCATTCTAGATGAGGTCTTACTAATGCATTGTAAAGTTTTAACATTACTTCCCTTGATTCAAATTCAACACTTTTCACTACATATCCAAGCGTTTTGTTGGACTTTTTTATAACTTCCCCACATTGTTTAGATGAAGACATTTCTGAGTAGCATTTTTTTATTTGTTTTTATGAGACGTTCTCAAACTTTGGTATTCTCAAGTCTGATCACCTAAACATGTTTTTCTCTTATTCTGTTTTGTCAAGGTTTTCATACTTACTTTTCTCACTCCTATGTAAGTTCAGTATCTCTTTAAACAGTTTAAAAATGGCTTGCAGCTGTACAGCTATGGCTAGAATTGTTAGGATTGAGACATCAAAGAAACTACAAAATCAAAGAAGCTACAAAGTGATATTACAAAAGTAATACCGCAACCCAGTATAGTTGTATAGTATATCATGGTAAATTTAAAAATGCCACAAATGTTTCTGTTTTTTTAATTATATGGAAAACTGCAAAGCGGTAAGTAGTTCATTATGTTAACATAACATTTTACAGCAGGTTTCATTCGACTCTACGAAGCAACATTTGTTAATTCTATAGGGTGATGCAAAACTTTTGGGTATAGCGGTATATTTAGCACACGTTCAATATCCATTTTGCTAGAAAATGTGAAAAAAGGATGGTGATGTCATAAATCTTTGAACTGGATTTTTCTTCATAGACCAGGTGGCAGAGGCAGAGGCAGAGGTGCGGTAGGTGGCAGTAGCAGTAGCAGAGGGAGGCCTAAAACAGACTCTGGAGCCAGGCCAAGGCCCAGACCTGAAGAGAACGGCAGGCCTCGTCCAAAAACAGAACTTCCACGAATGCCGATGCAGAAGATACACATGACCTCTGAGAATCAGGCCAGCGTTAAAGAACTGCTACGGGAACTGCAGACTCAAGATTTTGAAGAACCTGACGAGTAAGTCTTCTTTTTATACAGTACACTATGCAAAAAAATGTGTTTTTGTTTTGTTCGAAACATGCCAATTCATATCCCCTTCAGTCACAAATTTGTAATTCCATTTTTCTCTTTAGAGAGAGTTTGTGTGAACTCTGTGGAGTACGAGAAGTTGCCCTGCCATTACTTTGGGGAAAAAAACATATATGCATTATAAAATAGGTACATAAATAGGAAACTTAACATGGTACTGTTGTGCACACAGTAACTAAAGGGGATATATTCTTTTGCCAAAATTAGGCAAACCACATTGTACAGTTTAAATGGCGCTATAAATATGTGATCCATCAACAACCATTCAACTCTGTGATATACAGGGAGTCTGGGGATATATTAGGAAAATACTGAACAGTTTCTGGTGCTATCAATAAGTTGTGATAAACAAACATCCTTAGCAAGTTTCATCGCTGTTGGATAAGCGGTTCCCTTTCAAGTGGAATGAAAACCATTACCGAATGGGAGAGCCTCTCTGACCCCGTCAATCACTGAGCACGTATAAAAAAGCTGCCCTATCAGGGACCTGCTGTGAAGGGGAAGTCCCTCCCACCTGCTGCTGAAGAGAGACTTCCTCAGAGTAGCATATCGCCATTTTCTCTCTCACCTCACTGAGACAACACATGGATCACTTTGTGCTCTCCTTGTGCTGGAATTTGGCACATTTTGCATGGCGAAAACACAGGATCGAGTCTCTAGCCTGCAAAACTGATCGCTACGGTAAGATTCTACATTATACGAGTATATTGAGATTGCTAGTTGCCTTAGTCTCCTCAGGTAGAGTCTACTGAACAGAGCTGGTTTCGACCCCTCTGCAGAGATTGGTGCCAAGCTTTTTTTTTTTTTTTTTCCTCATCTCGTGGTAGTTCTTACTGTGCTTGATCGCATGAGCTATTGTGGCAGCTGCTGTTGGGTGACTTCTCCTCGGTGTCGACAACGATGGCGATTGACTCGGCGCCGACCGCGCTCTTCCTCGACCATGATGCTGATTGGTGCGTCCCTACCTTGGCACCGACCCCTACTGCTCGGCACCGACGCCCGCGCTGCCATGTCGGTGCACTCTGCAGGGTCCTCTGCTGGGTTTCACCAGTGTGACCAGTGTGCAGCAAAGCTCCCAAAGGAGGATGGGCACATTCGCTGTGTCTGATGTTTGGGACTGGCCCATGCAGCCAAGGTGCTGAAAGGAGGGTCGGACTGCTCTCCTTGTCGACAGTTCACTAATAGAACCAGGCGCAGGAGGGCAGCCCTCTACCCATCGGATTTCCATTCCTCGGGGCATGGAAGGGTACTGTCTGATGCAGCCCAGGGCCCATCTCAAAGGACCTCTGGAACCCTGCCTACTACAGTGGCGAGGGAGTGCCCCCATACCCCTGGTTCACCCTCTCGTACCCCACCACCAGTACAGAGGCGTGAAAGCCCCTTCATGGAATCACGGTGGACACCGTCTAGGCAGCACTGTTCAAGAGGGTGCTCACAGGGTGGTAGACGCTCACCGAGGAGGTACCGCTCCCCTTCTCCTCGTTGACGCAGGCGCTGTCCTTCTGCGTCTCCGGAGAAACGCCAGAGCTCTGCGGAGAGGCGTTTTGAGGAGCTGATATAGGCTGTGAGAACCCAGCAGGCCACAGCCGGGTGTTCCACACTGACCTTCCCGCATAACTCAGAGGGATCAGTTCCGTGCCCTGATGCAGCGTGTAGCTGCTGACACTGATGTTCCCTGGCCTGTGGAGCAGGAGGGAAAGGGGAATCGCTTCCTGAAGCAAGGAGGTCACCCTACAAAACATGCCTTTCCTCTCTGTGAAGACTTTTTGGAGCTGGTTCACACATCCTGGAACCACCGGGCGTCTGCTCTCTCTGTGTCCAGAACAGTGGAGTCCCTGCTGCACACCACCGGAGACCAAGAAGCTGACCTGGGCACGTTCCCTCCCATCGGGGACATGGTCACTGTGTTGGTGCAAGGCTTCATCATCACCAGGGGGGATAAAGACCCTACCTGCCCTTGCAAGCCTTGCAGGACAACTGACGCAATGCTGAAGAAAAAAAATGCTTCAGCGGTGTTGTCGGTGAGAGCGGCAAATGCCATGTCCATCTTTGTGCTCTACCAGTCGCAGTTAGCGGCAAGACTGCAGGAGCGGGCAACGGAGACAGATGGCGGTGACGGGAGTGATGACTGGCCTGATGGGGGAGCTAGGTCAGTCATCAAGGAGGTCTGGCGGCGCTGGTGGCCGTCTGCTGACATCTTTTGCTGACTCAGGCTAAAGTGGTGGAGACAGAGAACTGGATGCCCCAATAACACCTGGGCAGACATTCGGAGTGACTGTGAGTGTGAACCTTGAGGTCCCACAAGGCCACGGAGGTCGCTTCAAAGTTCTCGTGCCTTCCTGCCTATCGCCAGCGCCTTAGGTGGTCTTCCCAGTCTGCTGGGGCAGCGAGGCCTGAACGCCGCCCTACACCTCAGGCCAGGCAAGCAGATGGAGGGAAAGCTGGCGGCAAGGGACCACCACCGGCCAGGGGTAACCGGTTCTGGGCCTAAAAAAGATGCCCCCTCCCAAGCCCAAGGAAGAGCACCCTTGAGGGGCTCCGGCTGCCACATTCCCCCCCTCACAACCAAACTGACCACTGGACACGACCCATGGGAAGGCTGCACTCGGGACTCCTGGCTGCTCACGACTATGAGACACGATTACGCTCTGCAATTTCGTTTAGGCCCCCCACCCTTCAAGGGTGTGCTCTCTACCACCATCGGACCAGCGTGTTTGATTCTCCTCCAAAAGGAGATCACTACTCTTCAACAAAAGCAAGCTGTATGCTTGGTAAATCCAAGCGATGCCCTCAGCGGGGTCTACTCCTGGTTCTTTCTGGTACCCAAGAGGTATGGCGGTTTCTGACCTATTCTGGACCTCAGGGTCCTCAACATGATCCTCAAACAAAGGAAGTTCAACATGTTGACTGCACAGAGTATCCTCCAGTCCGTCCAGCCGGGCGACTGGTTCACATTGATCAACCTGCAAGACGTCTACTTCCATGTCCCGATCTGTCCTGCGCACAGAAAATATCTACACTTCGCCTTTCAAGGCAGCACATACTAATTCTGCGTTCTGCCATTTGGCCTCTCGATGCTGCCCCAAATGCATGGACGCAGCACTGGTCCCACTCAGGTTGTGGGGTATTCATATCTTGAACTACCTGGACAATTGGCTAGTTTGCATGCGTTCCAAAGCACGCGCCAAAGCACACGCCAGACAGGTCATAGGTCATATGACGAGGTTATCCATACAACAACAGAAGAGCAACTTCTTACCATCTCAGTCCACAGTTGGAACATTGGAAGACAGGATTTGGTCGTTGGAAGTCACGCTCTCCCAATTCAGGATGCTCTTCTACAGGTCAGAACGTTTCAAAGGTTGTTGGGGCTGATGGCAGCTGCCTCAAGAATCCTTCCCCTAGGACTTCTGAGAATGTGCCTGCTGCAAGCTTGGGTGAATGGGCTCAAGGTGCACCCGGTCTGCAGTCGACACCGGCTGGTGCGAGTTTCTAGACAATGCCAGAAGACACTGGAGTGGTGGCTCCGACCCGGCAATCTGCACCTCGGATCTCCCCTCAGCTCCCTTCACAGAAGGGAAGTTGTCACTACAGAAGACATTTGTGTTCACTGAAGATAATGCGAATCTAAGGGACTGCTGCTTTTGCTAGCAGAAGCTGGGCCACGTAATTCATAAATTGTAACCAACAGCAAATTAAAAAAAAAAAAAAAAAAAATGACACAAGTATTTCCATGTGAATAAGCCATAATGTAAATGTAGTTTCAAATCCTTGACGGCAGGAATATGAAAATTGGAGAGTGCTATGTTTAAATGCCAATGTGTTTATCTGTCTTGAAACATCGGGATTTGTTTGAATGTGTTTTTTTATACCATGCTCTATAAAGAGGACTTATTGTTCCTTTAAACTGTTACTGTGAGGGAATTTTTTTTTTTTTTTTTTTTTAAACATTTTAACTCTATAATGATTGATAATCGTCTAGAATTTGCACGATAATTGATGTCAACGTCAGGGTTCGATTTACTGCACTACTCTGGTAATCCTGCACTTTAAAATCATAGTATATAGTCGAAACCAAAACCCAGCATACTGAAATGCTGCACCTCATAATAAAAGATATCTCTATTGGCCTAGTGCGTGAAGTTGGGCGTAGTTTGAATCGTTTTTGCTTAATTATTATTTTTGCTTTGCCATGCACAAAAATTAGATGGGCTCAGTTTTGGCAAGTATGTTTAGACTGAATTACGTTTTCTTTGTTTAATTTTCATGGAGCAGAAGTTATTATTAATCGCTCACTTTAATAAAAGCAAAATCATAAAAGTTATATTCTGTGTGTGTTTTGTGGGACGGTGAGGGGGCAGGTAGATTTTTAAGGACAACCTAGATTTGTCTAGCATTTTGTCTCTTGGACAAGAAGTTGTTTATTTTTTTTCAAAAATTGCACCCCCATGTATGTAAAATGTGTCAAATGTAAGATCATAAGGGTGTGATTATTTTTCTTACACATAAGAAATTATTTCACGTTGTCAAAATTAGTAAGAATCAGTATAATTCAAATTTGTGTGGAAATCATTTGATGTGAGAGTGCTATCTATAATTGTATAACTCGACACTGTTGTACATATTATAGTGGCTTTATGGTGTGTATCTGATGGAGCAATTCTTCTGTCAACAGAAACTGTGAAGAGTACTCAGGTTCTGAACCCGAAGAGGAGGAGTATGATGAGCTTGATTACCGTGATGATGGTCAGTTCTGGTGTACTAACGATGACCCGGTAGAAGTCTCTGATAGCGCAGTGTTTGAGCCTGATTCAGAGGAGGAACGAGAGGTTTGCGAGATCCCCATCTCGTATGTTGCCATTGGAAAGCTTAGCAGGTAAAGTTTTGTTGATCCTTACTTCCATAAAAACTGAATCCACCCCCCAAAAGGTTTGCTCAGATTAGTTCATGTGCAGTTGATTATTGTTGCCCTCACAATAGGAAGCTATTACAGACTTTGCAGTGCACTATGTGCACACACTGACAACTGCACTTGACACCACATTGTGAGCAACTAGCTAAGTTAACTGTGTTATGAAATATCACAGTCAACTAATGTATTTTTCTTGTTATTTAGAGCCACATTTTATATCCTGATGACTTTTTAAAAACTTTGATCTTTTAAAGTAACGGAGAGTACACCGATGATGTCACGCCACAGTTTGTACAGAAGAGAGATTCATGTCCGTCCGTGTGGTCTCCAATTGGTAAAATGGGGGCTGTGGGGGGGGGCGGGGCGGGGCGGGGCCCACCACCACCACACCTTCTCCCAGTGGATGTTAGAAATATCACAATTATTCTAGTGTTACTACTGTGTTTCTTACTTCCACTGGAGGCAGTGTTGCAGGTGGGGTTAATAGTTATATTCTGTACCAGCTGGGTTTGGAGAGGACTTGTTTGCAAGTTCTTCTGATTCCACAGGGGGGCATTACATTTTTATAAAGGGTTTTAAAAAATAACTAGGACATGAGGTCTGAAAGAAAATGATTTAAAAAATATAATATAAAACAAGTAGAGGAATAGATAACTGACATTTTATACCCATGCTTTACTCATTTAACTTGAGCAGCATAGATTAAGGGAAGAATGTTTCACTAATGATACTTTGAGGAAGTTGTGATAAAGTACAGTGTTGTTACTATGCAAGGTAGAGACAGAATACTATTCCTTATACTTGATGAGAGATAAGGGGTAATTAATGTAAAAACAACCTTTTTTTTTTTTTTACCATTTGTTGTCCTGTTTCCTGTGCAGATATGGTTTTGATAAGGAACGTTGCAAATTGGCATTACAGTCATGTAACAGAGAAGTTGGAGTTTCTTTGGAGTATTTGCTTCAGCAGTGCTTTAAAGAAAAGTATGGAAAGCGTGCCAGGTCCATAGCCACATGTCGTGACATTACCATGGAGGACTGCCTGGTGCAACGGCAGGAGGAAGCTTTTGCCCTGTCTTCCATATATGGGGACAGGTTCACCGAGAGAATCCACAATAGGGTCTGGACAGTCACGGTGGCGCTGGAGTTTTTAATTGAGAAAAGCAACAATCATAAACAGGGAAGCGCCAACAAGGAAACCAGCCAGGTCTTGTTAAAAGATGTATGCCGGTTTTACCTGAAGGGGGCAGGGTGTCGGTTTGGGACAAAATGTCGATTTAAACATCAGATGCCTACAGAACCCTGCCCAAATACAAAGAAACCTATGGGACCAAGTCAATCCAGCTTTGACAGCAACACGCCTCCTGTGTATGAGCTAGAGATCCGTTTCCCTGAGGGCAATCGGTACCCTTTCCAAGCTCCTGTCGTGGCATTTACTACCACTGATGAGACTGTGCTATTTCCAGGCCGTTTACACGTTTCTGAATACCTCTACGGGGAGGCTCTAGTTGCTGCAGAGTTGGGTGAGCCTGTCGTGTTCACCTTGATCACCTGTTTGGAAGATGAAGCCAAAATGAGTGAATTGCTAGCTAACAACCACCACAAGTACAGCGTCCCCCCACCACCTCTGCCTGCTGTTGCTCCAGCTAAAAGCAAAAGTGTTAAAAGAGTTTCCCCTGTCCAGGATGTCCCCAAGCAATTGGAAGGTAAAAAAAAAAAAATGAAATCATAACAGTATGTTCGATTTTGTTTTTGCAATTTGTGTCATATATTATTTTTAAGGATTTGGCATATATATATATAATATAAAACAAAACATCATGTTTCCCATTAGTGTAACAAACCATTTTCATGTTTACATAATAATTAGCAACGCTTTAATGCAGTGCCCAGTGGTGTTTAACCTTGCAGTGACCTCCTGCCTGACTCTGTTTTAGTGAAGAAAGCCGTGGAGTCTGAAGAAGAGGAGGAGGAGGAGGACCTGGATGATCCTCCAGCAGTCCCTGTTGAGAACGAGAGCTATGTGAACTTCAAGAAAAAGTTCACCAAGAAGTACGAATGGAAAGCAGAGAGTGTGCAGCAGGAAAACGCAAAGCTTTGTAGACAGTTCAGGAACAAGCAGGTACTAACCATTTTTCTTTTAGATACTGTGTCTTTATCTCTCCAACTCTGAGCAGGAATGAGTTGTAAATCTTTGAAAACCTTTCATAAAACAATAAATCAAGCATAGATTGACAAAAGAATTGGAAGTGCCACCTACATTGTCATTATATTTTCATAATGTAGTCATAGAATAACTTAACATGTCATTTTTTTTAAGTAGCCACCATAAGTAGTGTACCTTTCTTAATGGATTTGGTAAAGCTCTCAATGCCAAGCTGTTTAATATACTGGTATATACCCTAAGGCAGATATATTGGAATAGACAGCAGACCCAGCAGGGGCTGTAGTAAGGCAGGTGATGATTTTGTTCAAGATCTCTAAATTGTGCTTTGGATGTGTGTGTAAAGATCGACAGCAGTAACAGATCTGTGTATATTTAACCAGTACGTCGAATGGAATGGTCTTGATGGCTTCAACAATTAGAAACTGTCTGAATGCTGGCAAAAGTAACCTGGTGGAAAAGCCCTGTATTAAGAGGAACATGTCAGCACCATCTGGTGGTGCTGGGGTGACATGTACACTTTTTTTTTTTTTTTTTTTTTTTTTTTACATCTTTATATTTTTACAAGCATTACATTGTGTTGATCACTGATGGCTTCAAGTAAAAAATGATCCTGTGTTTTTTAGTCTTCCAGGCGCTTTCTCTCGATGTTGCAGGAAAGGCAGAAGCTCCCTGCATGGCAAGAAAAAAAAAACATCTTAGAAATGTTGAGTCGAAGCCAGGTGTTGGTTGTGAGTGGGATGACTGGGTAAGATTCATGCAGCTCTTGTTTTTATTGTCTTTTTATATAATGTAATGTCATTTTCCTTCCACGTTCCCTGTTAAAAGTGTAATAAGAAAAACATATATTTATTAAAAGTTACACAATGGTTAACTGAAATGAATGGTATTATGTAGATGTTACAGTGCGTTCAAGTGTCCTCATGCACAATAATATCTTGATACGTTGTACGCTACTTTACTTTTATACAGTCTGTGAGAAAGTTTGAATTGAGTAAATGTTGATTTGTAATTTAGTTTGCAGTGCTCCAGCAGACGGCACAGCATCCATCCCACTTTTTGGTCTCTAATTTGTCCTTTCTGATGGCAGGTGCGGTAAAACCACGCAGATCCCACAGTTCATCTTGGACGACACTCTGAAGGGGCCTGCAGGAAAGGTTGCGAACATCATCTGCACACAGCCGCGCCGGATCTCTGCCATCTCTGTAGCTGAACGAGTGGCCCAGGAGAGAGCAGAGAGACTGGGGACGACTGTGGGGTATCAGATCAGACTCGAGACTGTGAAGGTTCGTGCTGTAGTTGTTTTATTTGATGTCATTATGTACCGGTCAGACTTCTTCTGTGATAGGTTGGTATGTAATGGTTTTTTTAAAATAACCTCAAAGGTTAACCCTTTTGTCCTTGTAGGTGTTATCAGGGAACCAGTGTGCCTTAGAGCTTATTCTCTAATAGTGCTAAATAGTGTTTTCAGACTTGTTCTTGTATCAAAACAGTGACTAGTAGGTGTCCCTAATCCACATAGTAAGTTACTGTTATTTAGTGCATGGATCAGTAGGTTATTGACTTGTTTACATTGAGGGAAAAACATAAATTCATAGTAATAATCACATTTAATAATAAAATAGGTACTTCAGTACTAGCCTGTAATACCATGGATGATACTAAAATACTCAGTTAGGCAACCCTTTATTAAAGAAGACATTAGCTGAGACATGAATCTACTTTTTACCTCAGAATCTATAATTGATTGTTGACAATGAATAGTCAACATTGGGTTCTAATGTTTACATGTCCCTCCTTTTAGTCTTCTGCCACCAGGTTGCTGTACTGTACTACTGGAGTGTTGCTGAGGAGACTAGAGGGAGACACAGACCTGCAAGGTGTTACTCATGTTATTGTGGATGAGGTCCACGAAAGAACAGAAGAAAGGTAACGACATGTGCATTTGTTCAACACTCTTGATTATTCACAACATTAAAAAATGTATTACCACCCTACCGGAGCAAAGTGCTGAGTGAAAACTAGACACAGTGGCAGGTGTTTGTTTCTGCTACACAAGGGCACCTCACACACACACACACACACACACACACACACACCAATCAGGGGATCCCGTCTGTATAGAAACGTACTGTAAGCAGAAGAAGCAACTCCTTTTTACTGAATAAGGTGTTCTTAAATACAAATAAATGTTTGTGTGTGTGTGTAATATATATAATGTGTGTGTTTTTATATATTTCTTTTTCTTCCTTTTCAGTGATTTCTTATTATTGGTCCTGAAAGACATAATGATCCAGAGGTCTGACCTGCGCATTATACTCATGAGTGCTACGCTTAACGCTGAACTCTTTTCTCAATACTTTTTTACCTGCCCCACTATTAATATACCAGGTAAGAATGGCTGCTTGTGTTTCGGTTCATTTCTGTTTCTGTCTCTCCAGCCTTCGATCAACATACATTATGGGAGGCTTAAATGTGTAGTGTCCCATATGCTTATAATAGTTCTGTAGGTTTTTCCCAGGAAAGTTCAGTAATAAAAACATTCAATAATAAACATCAAAAAAGAGAATTAAGCCTGTTTGTTTGTCTTCCCGGGCTGTACCATGATCATTTTAAACCACTTTCTAGGAGTAGCGGAAGCATTGAAGAATACAATAAAGGAATTACATTTTACTGTGGAATTAAACATGATTGTGGGGACATATGCAGTATTTGCAACAAATGATTCGAAAACTAAGAGAATCTTCAACATATTTTGTATTTCCTCTTTAAAGGTCGTACATTCCCAGTTGATCAATTTTTCCTGGAAGATGCCCTTGCAAAAACCAGGTAAGAAATAAGACTGCTTGCTTATCCACAGGCTCAGGCTCAGAGTGGACTGTTTTTTTTTTTTTTAAAAAACCTTTTTAAGAAAAAGGTACAGTACAAGTAATGTTGCTAGTGGGCAAACAATAAAGAGGTTTTCTTTGATATTCCTGATTTCCCAGATGGTGCAGGGTGAACACTAATCATGTTGTGCTAGATAAAAAAAAAAAAAAACTTCGTTCATAAACAGGAATTGGGACCATTTTAGCTGACCTGTTCTGTTTAAATATCTTCAAATACAAGAGGAACATTTTCTACAACAGTTGCGTGATGTAAACTGTGTTTTGCTTCATCATATGTGGGAACTGTGTAATATCATTTGTTTATTCACAGATATGTTATAGAAGATGGAAGCCCGTATATGCGGTCTGGAAAGCAAGGCAACCAGACAAGCAAAGGGAAAAATAACCGGAATGCAGTGGAGCAATTGGAGGATGACATGTGGTCATTTATGCACTTTCAAAAAGATGAGTTTGTCAAAGACTCGATTCCAGATCAACAGCTAACAATCCAGCAAATGACAGTACGATATAAAGGTAACCTAGAGGCTCAGCTCTGTGGACACCTGCACTAGTTTTTAACAGCAGTGATAGACCTTTAATTTCCAATCCAGACATTGTTGTGTAAACTCCCTCTGCTTGCAATGCTAGACCATTTAATTGCAATGTCAGTATCTTAAAACTGAAAACTGTTCATTTTTCATCTGTGCAATTTAGGAAACAATGCAAGCATTTCTTATGCCAAATACACTGATTCTGTCACCAGCTTCTCTTAGTAATCAATCTTAAAAATAACAGGTGATTTAAAAAAATAAATAAATACATTCTGTTTACTAAAGAAACACAAAACCCTTCTTCACAATTCAATTTTTTGTTCCTCATGGCAATCGTACTATAGTGCACCAATTACAGCATAAAGAAAATACTCCACAATAAATATATAATAATATATATTTATTTACTGACTTGGTTTGTTTTATATAAGACATGCTGATTTTATATTTGTATGTTTATTTTACATAAGGGGTAAGCAAGTCCGTTCTTAAGACAATGGCTGCCATGGATTTAGAGAAAATTAACATGGACTTAGTTGAGGCAGTGTTGGAGTGGATAGTCGATGGGGATCACAGCTATCCACCAGGTAATAATAATTTTAAATATTTAACTGTTATTTCAATATATTAAACCCTCTCGTGGGATTATCTTTCCCAATTTATCAAAGATAGAAAAAAACAGATGGAAAGAGGTCATTGGTGGATCAGACTAATAAGCTGTAAGGTATTAAGATCTTTTGTTTAGAACATTAAAATAAATCTGTCTTTTTTTAACGTGGTCTACCTGGTCTATATAATAGTACAGGAACCTAAGACTTCATTTTTTAATCACACTTGCTGCGCAGTATAAAAGATAATTAATGCAGTGTGGTACAGAGGCTTAAAGATTGATTAATATAAAGTGCAGCAGATCTGTATGATGAATAGCTAGCTTAAATTGTAAATACCATAAATGTGTTTAACTTTTTTGTCATTGTATTTATTTAGTATATGCAGGACTGAGACCAGATTTTTAGATAATGGGCAAGTGACATAAGCAACTGTAGTTAGAAATACTAAATTCTTCAAAAACGCTAAACCACCAGAAATCAGCTGTATAAATGTAGTTATTATATAAACTGCCCTTTAACGTTTTCTTTTAGGTGCTGTTCTGGTATTTATGCCTGGTTTAGCAGAAATTAAGATGCTGTATGAACAACTGCAGTCCAATCGTCTGTTTAATGGCAGGCGTAATGCAAGGTATGACCTATTTTTATATTCAACATGCTTCAGACTAGCTAAAATAAACTCTGTTAATAAAGGAAAAATAAACCAGAGCTAGCCTTTTAATGAACCAGGCAATGCAAGTCACTTACTCATGTGTCCTAGAGCTCCGTCATTGACCCAAAGTAAATACAGTGCAGTCAGCCTGTCAGGCCTGTCACCTCCTATTTAAAGTTATTGTGTGTAGCAGGGCAAAGGTGCTTAAGATTGCAAGGGTAACGTAAGGATCTTTCAGGGGTTGTACTGCAAGACCTTAATCACTGGGAGCCTCAGTAAGCAGGCAAATTTGTAATCTTGTGTATATGCCTGTCAGTAAGAAGTGACAAACCTTTTAGGGGGCATTGAGATAAAGATAAAAATAACAATTTCCTTAGATCAAGAAGCAGCGTGTCTTGTGGCTATAGATTATATTTAGGTAGTGAGTTTGTTGAAGGGTCAAGGGGTATAACTGCTGCAATTTAACTGGTCCATCCAATAGCTCCAAGCTGATATGCAGTAATAAAATATATGCGCTGTGTCCTTCAAAGATTAAAAAAAAAAAAAAAAAAAGAATTGCTGTCCCATAAGCAATTGCTTATAAGATGCAGAAGACCATTTGTTTTGTTTATTATTGAATTAATTCACTGCCTTTTTAAAGAAAGAAGAGCAATCCTCCAATAATCCTCCTAATCTCGGTTGTGCTGTTTGCAGAACCTTGAAGCTGGTCTATATAACGAATATTTGTTTTTAATGAAATTAAAATGCAGGAAAATTGGCATGGATTGTTTTAGTACAATGACATACCTTCCTTTCAATGAGGGGTCTCCATGTGGCTTTTTCAGAAGGTGGGGGGGGCAAATTCGCAGATGGCTTTTTCTCGCTATTTTAGGTGTGCCATTTACCCGCTGCACTCGTCGCTGTCCAGCGAGGAACAACAAGCTGTGTTCAATCGGCCTCCAGAGGGTGTGACAAAAATCATCATTTCCACAAACATCGCTGAAACGTCAGTCACCATTGATGACGTGGTGTACGTCATTGATTCAGGGAAGATGAAAGAGAAGAGGTAAAGGTTTTCAACAGTCAGATCAGATGCAAAATTCAGTTCAGTCTCAATAATGTTAGTCACATAGGAAGTAGCAAGGTTAGAAACTCGCACTAGCCCTGTACCCAGTCCTGGGTTTCCAAACTACCATGACTTAAGTAAATTATTTAAATGATTCAGTAGCCGGGATTTTGAGAAACCCCTGTTAAACATGTTGTTCCTTCCCTTATAACTGCATGAACAACTCCTAATAGTCAACCTACAGATGCAGGTGGACTTCTTGAAGTATGATCGGTTCAGAGCAGATTGATCAGGGGCTTGATTTTTCAAACTCCTGGTGTCTGTTGATTTCAATAATATACCTAAACATAGTACTGAAACCCAGGTCTGGTTGTAGGACTAGTTGAAGTTTCTAACCCTAAAGTAGCTGCTCTTCTTAAATCAGAATTTGTCTCCCTGCCATGGGATGCATCTGCATTTAAAATGAAGTATTAAAACTAAAGGAATCTGTCAACATAGTGTACCAGTATTTCATTGTAACCGTTTTCTTTTGAAGGTAAAATGTGTTGGTGTGGTGTTGTAGTTTGTGCAGTGGCAGCAGCTACATGTTCAGAGATGAAATGCTGTCCCCTTTGAATACTTCAGGTACGACGCCAGCAAGAGCATGGAGAGCTTAGAGGACTCCTGGGTGTCACGAGCCAATGCTTTACAGAGGAGAGGGAGAGCAGGGCGAGTTGCCTCTGGAGTCTGCTTTCATCTCTTCACCAGTCACTGTTTCCGTCACCAGCTCACAGAGCAGCAGCTGCCTGAGATTCAAAGGGTGCCATTAGAGCAGCTATGCCTTAGGTAAGGAAACCTATTCACAGATTTGTTACTACGACAAAAAGTCAAGAGAGGGTCACTTTGTCTGGAAATACCTGTTAATCCCGTAAGGCTTCTACTGAACAAAGAACCAAGTAGCCAAACCAAGGGAGGCATGTGAAGTTCTTCCTGTGCCATTTAATTTAGTCCCTGACCTCCCAGCATGGTTTCTGAGTGAACAGTTTAATATTTGGTATAGAATACAATGCGTTTCTTTGACAATTCAGTCCCGAATTTTGCAGCCTTAGTGCGGACATATATTTTGGCATATAAAATAATTTGTCATTGTAAAACTGTAAACCGTTTTATGTGTGTATCTTATTTTTCTTTAAAGGATCAAAATTTTAGACATGTTTGCCGACCAGCCTTTAGAGTTCGTTTTCTCCAGTCTGATTGAGCCTCCAGCGGCTAACAGTGTGGAAGCTGCCAAACAGAGACTGCAAGACCTGGGAGCCTTGACGCCGGACGAGAAGCTCACTCCTCTGGGCTATCACCTGGCCTCGCTGCCTGTGGACGTCCGGATTGGGAAGCTAATGCTGTTCGGTGCCATCTTCCGCTGCCTAGACCCAGCTTTGACCATCGCAGCCAGCTTAGCCTTCAAATCGCCATTCGTAAGTCTCATCACCAGGTCTTTAGGAATGGGGACTGAGTCCCGAGGTCCTCTCTTTTTCATGTGTCTATTTCTTTTGTAGCTTCTGCAGGGTTTAATCGTCTTGAACTCACACAAGAAATCAGCGCTCCAGATAAGCCGTGTACTGGGTGTTTTACATATTGAAAAAAGCATATATGATATTTAAATGTAAAGTATAAAGAATACACATAGCAATTTTGCTGCATAGCTTTAGGTTGTTATCAAGCTTCTTGTACTTCGTTGGTTTCCAGCGTCTCAATGGTCAATTGTTAACATACTGCAAACAGTAGCTAGAGAATGCGTCATACAAATACCGGGACAGATAATTGTAGGCTGCCTGGGAATGCCAGAAACACATGACCAATAATCAGGGTGTTTTTTTTTTTTTTTTCAGTTAAAAAATATGGTTGAATTCACTCACTTGCAGTGCATGTTTGAGACTGGTGAATGAGCGACTGGATTCCACTGTCTTAGACCCCCTGAGCCAAGCATACCTATCTGTCAACCAAAATTTTGGAGATGAAGCTGTATAATAAATGCAATAGTATGTATTTGGAGAGAGTCTGGATGCTTTGTAATGCTAAAATGAGGCGATCAATTAGGAATACTATATTAATGCGTCTTTATTTGCGTTGGTGCATTATCAGACCATGTCTGTCTACTTGGAACGGGAGAGTACAGGAGACAGAGAAAGGAAGATTTACAGAAAACTAAAAAAAAACTAACAGCCTAGTACAAGTGGGAGGAGACTCAGTGAACGGAGTAGCTACTACTTCTCAGACTATAATATTATCAAGGCAGGACTAAATAAGTTTTTGTACAGTAGTTCAAATTAACATTAGTTAATGTTTGGATATACTGTTGCTTGACTAATTACTGCCTGGTTAGAATCTGTTTTGTTGGCCGATTTGAGATTTTGCTGCTGATGTATTTATTCTCAAAAGGTTTTCTCATTGTGCTGCAGCAGGCCTCCACGTTTCTTTCTTTTTTGTTTTTTTTTCCGGGGGGGTGCACTGGTCCCAGTGAATTTATTTAGTTCGTTATTTCTTTCCATGTTTCGTTTCTTGATGTTTTCTGGTCGTGTGGAGTGTTAAATAATATTTCCTGATTTATTTCCATTCATTAACTAACAGGTCAATTTTATCTTTGTGGAAATTTGTTTGTTTTCCTTTTCTGTTTGGCCGGTGCCATAAGCATCAAGGTCAGAGTCTGCAGAAGCTATAGCTCAGTCCTATTATATTTGCCTACTACGTCTTTCTGTTCACTATGCCACTCATTTATCTGTGCCAGAAGGAAGTTCAAAATCTTAACTTTCGATGTTCCAAGTCTATTTATAATGAGATGCCAGTTCTGATCTCTCCTGTATAATGAGCAGTAATTTATTCTGTTCGTAAACTTGCAGTGGTATTATGATAGTTGTTTACGAAAGAGAGCTTTTTAGTACATCGCATGCAAAAAATATACAAAGTATGGAGGCTACAAATTCACAGTATTTACAAACACATAAGTAATATTAGTACATAGAGCCCATTTAAATTGGAAAGTAAATTACTCGGTGAGCCAAAATCTTATCTGGAGCATTGCATGAAACAATATAAGAATATACATGGTTATAAAACTGATCTCCTTTTTATTAAAAGTTAGTTGACCGCTTACAGTTTACTAGTTTGTTTGGTGGGAAAATTACATCTCACGCAATTTATATACTAACCTCTGAGCTGTTTGTTCATGTGTTTGCTTAGCCTGTGTGACTTAAAAAGGGATCATAGCAATGTAATAAGAAGTTTGAAGTTTATTTTTTATAATGTTTAAAATTAAGAAATATACTTTTACAGTCTGGACATTTCTCTTCCTCTTTCAGCCTTCATCACACATCCTGTTATTGCTAAGTGAAGAGGGTTTAAGGTGGACTGAAAATGCCCAATATAGCCATATGGCACTTCACAAGAAATGTCAGGACATACTTTTTATTTTAGGGGGCTTGCAATTTAAATAAGTTGTTATGATTGGTCTCATTTTAATCTTCCAAGTTGTTGCTATCCACTAATATTGAGTTAAGCTTCTGTGATTGGCTCGCAATAACTGTAGGTTACAAGGTATATATTATGCTTACTGGGTCTGTGTAGTCAGAACATTGCTCGGTTTCCTAACACCTGCATGTGTTGAGATTGTTCTTGGGTTTGCAAACTATTAAACTTGTTTAGTCAAATTTGTTTGTCCTACTGAGTCTCTGTCTTACAGGAGTTTAAAGTATAAACTTCCTCCACAGTTTGTAACACCTGTACATTGCCCAATAGTAACCCATGTCAAGCTGAAAGGTAGGGAAACATAATAAGTTACAATTTACACGATGACATACATGTTACATTAAAAGGGTTTATTTAGTAAATGGAGTGGATAACACATTTGTAAACGCTGAATGAGCTTATTATGAATCCGTTTTTAATTAGGTCTCTCCATGGGATAAGCGAGAGGAGGCCAATATGAAAAAGATGGAGTTTGCCTTAGGCAACAGTGACCATCTGGCTCTTCTGCAGGCGTACAAGGTAGGGTTTGTGTAGTGTCTGAGGAACAGTTTTCTTGAATTATTTGTGTACCAGTTTGGCATAAGCTTGTGTATTACCATGTAATCCAAGTACCTTCTTCGCATTGTATTTAAATGGTTGATCGTTTTTAATAGAGTGGTGTGTTTGGTTGACTGACTACTTCTAGGGTGTGGGGTTTGTGACTTTGCTGTCTGCTGTAATGAACAACGTCATGTTTTAATTTCGTACAAATGTTGTATTCCCTTTTAGGGATGGAAATCTGCTGCTAAGCAGGGTTCCCAAGCAGGTTTCAGATACTGCAGGGAAAACTTCTTATCTGGACGAGTTCTACAGGTAAGACCTGTTTTATTAATAATAATGTAAATTGTAGAGAACATTTGTTTTTTCCAGAATGTAGAAGATAAACTGAGCATAGGTAACGTGTGTTTTAGCAACTCATCCCCTTATATGGTCACACTGTCCTATTATGTAATTTTAAATAGGGAAGACATTAAATATTGGGAAAATTGACATAAACCCTTTAAATCCTATTCCCAGTTTACTAATCCAACCAGCCCATCGTTTGTTTTACCCCTGAGCAGTTCATCAGGAGCGGAGAAATGCTAAAGTAACCGTTTGTCCTTTTAAAAATGAGTTTCTTTTAGTATTTCTTAATTCAGTCGTATTGACTGTTTTATATATGAATTATCAAGAGCTCCTGCGGTCTGCCAGGTATCCAAAAAGTGTGTTATTTCATATGGTTGTTCTGAAGGTACTGATCAGTTATGCTCTGGATATCAGTGTTTTGCATGTTTTGTTTTTCCCCCTCCCGCAGGAAATTGCCAGTCTAAAAAGACAGTTTGCAGAGCTGCTATCTGATATTGGGTTTGTGAAAGACGGGCTTAAAGCCAGAGTCATTGAAAGGATGAGTAGCAAAGGAGAAGATGGTATATTGGAAGCTACAGGTCACGAGGTAGGACAACAAGCAGTTAATATTTTAGAAGTAATGGGGTGTGTTTCTCTAGAATGATTAACATTTACTGTACAGAATGTGTTGCCGCATATAAACCTTTTTCCAATTTTCCACTGTGTGACTATGTTATACTGTAAATTGGCCCACAGTTTAGTTCCTAAAATTCTTTACTATAAAATTGTCACTTATTACTTTGTCTTATCCATAGGCTAACTCTAATGCTGACAACATCAAGCTCATGTCAGCCATGCTTTGTGCTGCCCTCTACCCAAATGTGGTTCAGGTAAGATTCTGTTGTTTTAAGCCTTTAGTCAGATTCATGGTACTATAAAAACAGTTTCTTAAAATATTGTATACATAAAATATATATGTTTTGATGAATTACATCTGAATAGAGCTTCACTTAAAAACAATAACATTCAGAGCACACATTCTAAAATGCCTCTTTGAAGAGCATTACTGCTGTATATAAATGTACGTATTACTTAGTTTATTATTCTTGAAATATCAAGGTAAGGGCTCCGCAAGGTAAATACCAGCTAACCAGCAAAGGAGCAGTGAAAATGCAGCCCAAAGCAGATGAACTGAAATTCATGACGAAGAATGATGGCAGTGTTCATGTTCACCCATCTTCTGTGAACTATCCGGTGAGCCCTGTGTTTACAATAATTAACAGGACCTTTGCATGAGAAATAGTTTATGATTTGCAAAGCTTTTAAAAGCTGCATGCCATATTGTATCCTTGATCTGTTAGATAAGCTGTGGTTGTTAAGAATGTGGTTGATAGCTGGCTCCCGAGTGGCGCATCGGTAAAAGCATTCCGCATGGAGTGCAGGATGTGCCCATAGCCTGGAGATTGCCAGCTCGAGACCAGGCTATATCACTGCCAACCATGGGCAGGAGTTTCGAGGGGGCAGAGCACAATTGGCCGAATGCCGCCCGGATGGGGATGGCTTAGGTTGGCCAGGGTGTCCTCGGCTAACTGTGCACCAGCTAACCCTGTAGTCTGGCTGGGCAACTGCGGGCCTGCCTGTACCTTGCCCAGAGCTGCGTGGTCCTCCGACGCTGTAGTTCTGAGGTGGGTGCATGGCGGGTCTGCAGAGTGAAAAGAAGCAGGCGGTCGATGGCACACGTTTCGGAGGACGAGTGTGTCAGTCTTCTTCTCTCCCGAGTCAGCTCAGAGGTGGCAGCGGGGGGCCGGGTTGAAATAAAAATAATTAGGCTTTCCATACTGGGGAGAAAATAATTGCAGATTCCAAATTTAAAAAAAAATTATGTGGTTGATGGATTGTTTAAATACAGTAATATAACATTCACAAAAGCATGCATTTGTTTTTTCTGCAAGCAAGCTACTGTTATCCTCTTTTGTGACTGAAGTATGATCCAATTTGTTTTCTTTTATAAAATCCTTAATTGTGAAGCTCTTTTGTTGAATGATTTTAATAAAATCTATAAACAATGGCTAGCAGTAAAGATGATTATTCTGGACAGGTCTATACAGAGCAGTCATTTAATCATTTACCTGTGCAGTCAATAATAAATAAGAGATTGCCCCTAGTCTAGGGAATCTCTTCCAAAGAACCACCATTTCTTTGACTGTTGTTTTAGGTCAGACACTTTGACAGTCCTTACCTGGTGTACCACGAGAAGGTGAAGACCAGCCGGGTTTTTATCCGAGACTGCAGCATGGTGTCTGTGTACCCACTGGTCCTGTTTGGAGGCGGACAAGTCAAAGTAGACTTGCAGAGAGGGGAGTTTGTTATCTCCCTCGATGACGGCTGGATCTGCTTTGCAGCTACTTCACATCAGGTACTGCTTAAGCATTTTGCCATTTAGGTCATTTTTGCTGGCTTTTACGTAAAACTGTCAGAGATTTGAGTTTATTCATTGATTAAAGTCAGTGCTGCATTATCAAGACGCCTCAGGAGATGTAAAAATATCCTGAGTAAGCGGCTGTCCCAGTTAAACAAGAGGCATTTTAGAGGACCTTAGTCACACTTGTATTCAGAATTTACGACATGCTCAAGCGAGGAAAAGTATTTACAGCTTTTATTTTTCTGAATTAAAAGAAAAGTAATGAGATCACATCACATTATGAAATGTTAAATGCATTATTTGAAATACGAATCAGTTGTTTTTTTTTAAATTCCTAAACACAATTAATTGCTGTTTTTATATTTCTAAATGAAATGAGAAACAATTAAATCACATCTTATCACAACGCGAGGCACCTGCTATGTTGACGTGCCAATCTCTTTTTGCCACAGCAACCTGAGAAACCACAGGAGACTCCAGTTCCTTCAAGAGTTCAAACTGGTTCACAGCATAATCACTAAACTGGGCTATGTAAACCTGTCTTGCGCTGAAAAGCAGTCTCTGTTCATTGAAAATACTGTATCCCAGTGTGCTGTATATTAAGTGACATAAATAGCATTGGGAAGAACAGTCTCCTAGAGTTCTGTCCCATTTTAAGCAATAATCCAGATTTGTCAGTGTCCTGATTTATAGTGGCGCCAACTGAATCAATTGAGCACCACGTGGATTTCCCAGTTCAAAATGTTCATATTTACAATTTAGAATTGTTTGCACATTTTCCTCTTACATTTCAGGTTGTAAGAAATTTCTGTAGTTACCTGTTCAGTTTGCTTTCAATGTCTGCAATATACTTTGATAACTTTTGATGTCTCTGAGTTGCTTTTTTCTACCTAGTGGGACTGTTTGACGAAACTGTTCCATGGTTGCTCATTTTTGGTAAAGATTTGTTTGCATACCAGTAACGGTCAGTTTCACAGACCCGATAAGCATTCATCTTGGACTACTACTAAGATAACATTTGGTTGTCCAAGATTACTTCTAATCGGCATGAGCCCTAAGTCTATTAGCAGTGCTGTTGTGTACTGAAATGCGTTACGGTCTTCTACACCAATAACTGTTTCTATGTCAGTGCAACTGTACTATAATTCTTTAACAAAGAATGAGTAACTTAATTTACTTTGCTTTCCTTCATATACAGGTTGCAGAACTGGTGAAAGAGCTTCGCTGGGAACTAGATCAGCTTTTAGAAGATAAAATCAAGAATCCCACAATGGACTTATGCAGTTGCCCCAGAGGGTCTAGGATTATTGACATGATTGTTAAACTTGTTACTACACAATAGAAGCACATCACTGCATCCTGGTCAGTACTGACAGATGCGAAGTGAAGGAAGAGTTAGCAGCAGTTTGAAGTTTGTCTCACTTTAAAAAAGTTGTGTATCCTGTTTACTACTTTTTTACATCTTTGTCACGGCCAGTGCCATTGTACATAAGACACTAAATGGTGGCTTAGTTTGACTTGCTTGTGAATATTAATATGGGTATACTACATTTGCCAATATGCAATAGTTATATAGTATGTGCAAGTGAACTATACTATAAGAGATCCAGTCTGGATGAGACATAAACTGAGTTCAGTTTAGAGGAAGAGACCAGTTCTCCCAAATCCGTTCCAAGCATGTATGCACAAAAATCCTTAAGCAAAGTTTTCAATTAAGTACTTTTTTTAGGCCTTGGACAAATCAGAAAAATTCTTTGAGTACATATAAAGTGATTTTCTTGTTCAAAGAAATTGTGAGAAATACAACAATTTAATTGAGAGAATCAAAGTGTGTATATCCCATGGTTAGAGTTAATAAAATATAGATGGATCTGCTTCAAGAAAAAGATTTGGTCTTTTCAGTTATGTTTGCATTCAGTGTATGAGAGACGTGCAATGCTCTTATTTATTTATGTTTATAATTGAAAATACTAGCTTAAATTAAAAGGGCTCTTTATGAGCAACACATGGAAAAATGTTTTACTGGTACTGCCAAAGACTGTTAAACAAAAAAAATATTATTATAAAGATACTGTATTCTAACCAGTAATTACTGTTTGTTTCCTGTAAAGGTATATGAAAAGACCACCACTTTGATGCAATAAAATGCCAATTTCTTTACAGTGACTTGTTTTTTAAGGCTGTATGAACAAAACGTCACACGTTTTTTAGTGTATCTTATGTAGAGACTTGGTTTACCTAGTGCTTACAAACAAAGTTTCACAGGAATCTAATTATGCATGATATAATTGAAAACAAGCTTGTTTTAGCTTTATTGATATTTGCCAAGCATTTTTTTTATATAATTCCACAATACATGGTGCTACTTTTTTTTTATACATTTACATTACATTTTTTTCACATATGTATGAAAAACAAAGGCCAGATAAATTAAACATTTCTGCTGGCATTTACAGTCTGCCATAATAACTTAATTTGGAATAAATATACATTAGGTTTACAGATTATCATGGCATCTTTACGCCATACTCTTGAAGGTCACTATATTCTGCTTTTGTGAGTAGCGTTGTATTCTTAAAAAAAAAAAAAAAAAAAAAAATAACTAACTGCCCTTTGGAGGTGGTGGTGTGTGTGAATATGGCACTCAAATGTTTTTTCTATCTGATCCATGCACATTTCAACAGCAAGCTGCATGCAGAACTACAATACATTGACATAATATCAATAATGGCCAAATCAGCTGAAAGTCTTATTGATCTTGCTGGCAGCTTGAGTTGCTCTGTATAAGGTTCTGCACCCTTGACAAAATAACTTCATTGGAGCTGCTACAGTCCTCAGGTCCATATGGGGGATTCACTGTTAAAACCTCAGCCACAAAATGTTTCCTGTTGTGCACCCTGTTCGGTAAAAGGAATCTGATTCTTCTGCAGCCAGTCTCTGAGGCAGCTTTTCCTGTTCTCCAGCTCCTCTCTGCTGTAACCCTGGGCCCCTGCTGGCATTGATAAGGAGGTCAGCTGGTTTGCCATACTGCTGTCCCCATCTCTCAGCACCTCCACAGCCTCCACAGCATGGCCCATCACTGCCACAACTGATGCCTTCCCGCCATCTTTCAAGTTCACCAAGACAATACTGGGCAGGGAGGAGGGGGTGGGATTGTTTTGCTATGATTTGCAGGGCAGTTCATTACTCAAACATGGGCGTAAAGACAATGACTTAACTTTCTAGTCCTGGGAATCATTTTCATAAAATGTTCTTGCTCAAATTAAAAAGTACTCCTTTTTAGAAATGTTTATATAAGGTCAAAATTTAAGATTTAATATTTGAAACAAGTTAGCGCTGAGACTTGTTTTACGGAATTATGCAATTCTGCTACACATATTTCTAATTCAAAACAACACATTAATAAAGGTGCAAGTACGAGTTCTTTATAGCAATGGATATTTTAAAAAAAGCACTGATACCGAGCCCTTTAAACTAACACAAAACGGCTGCAGCTAAAGCATAATTATTTTAGTAACATTTGCAATCTGATAAAAATAATAATAATAATAATAATAATAATTAAAAAAATTGACTACTAGATGTGTTTGATTAAATATTCGACATGTTGGGGGGTGGGGGGGAATATTAATGATTTGAAACATGTATTTATTTTCAAAAGGCTTTGCACCAGACAGGCAAAAATAAACAATAAAGTGCCTACTTGGCAGACACCGGATCCAGAGTGAAGACCCATCCTTCCTATTCCTGTTCACCAGCAGTGACTTTCACCTCTTTGTTGACATATTCCTGCCATACCAGGGATCTTTCTGCACCATTCATTCATGCTCCAGTTTCTGGAGAATTAAAAATACATATTTACATGAAGTACCAAAATGGTGAAATTATATATATATATATATATATATATATATATATATATATATATATATATATATACACATATATATTAAGGTGTGTGTGTGTGGTGTGGTTTGTTTGGGCTCTGTTGATGTGTGGACGGAGGATGAATTTATTCTAACGTTATTTGAGACGTCACGAAGACCTGCCTGCCTTTTTACTTAAATAAGATTGCAATAAACTCTGCAGTGCTTCTCACGGCTTACGGAAAAATGATCAGTGGACAACAACCGTAAAAAAAAAAAAAAAAAAAAAAAAAAAAAAAAAAAAAAAAATACATAGGGGTTAAATATGACTGTAACACGAGCAGTAATGAACAAGCAGTGTTGCCAAGGTCTCACGAGAAAACAACGCGGCAGTGCCTTTCAAAACAAGCACAACCCATTTCAGGGGGGTGAAATTCCATTTTTGTTAGTACTAGTTTTTGATAGTTGAACTGGAGGGGGACAGGGTGAGTCTAAAATTCTTATGCTGTTGATGTACCGGACACCTGTCAATCACGCAACCCACGACTCGCGACGCTTTTCCTGGTACTCTTATGAGTAAATTTTATTATTTTCAGTTGTAGTTCTCTCATTTTTTTTTAAACGCAAGTTTGACCTCGCTAGAATGCCAGCTCTGGTTACAACGCTGTTTGTATACAGAGATAAAACATGCGTGTATGTGATATATAGTCCAGCGGATATGTAAAATTTTGGGTGGGGGGTATTGTGCCCTTGGCGATATAAGCATGAAATTTGGAATATGTTTTGCTATAGGGCCACTGCAGATGGTTGCCTGTGAGTTGTATGAAGATTCCGATTATGGTATAATTATGTTGTTGAGTGAATATAACGTGTACTGTTTCTCCATGTATCTGCAGTGGCACTGTTACAATTTTTGTAAAGTGGGGGTGTTGAAAGCCATTGAACAAAATTGTTACTCCTGTATATGATGGAAGCCATGCAAGCCTGTATATCTGTGACAGGTAATATGTACTGTTTCTCCATATATCCCCGCAACCAGATGGACCAGAACCTTCAGTTCAAACTCAGAATTCTATAACTGATTCAGTAAAATCCCAGCGTGGCATAAGTCTTAAACTGTCTGATATTTAGGTAGGTAAATCCCTTTGTAAAAACAATAACATTACCACTAATAATATAAACTATATCGATAATGTAAAGGCAGGTGGAACCGACACAGCTTTATTTATTACAGCTTTATCTATTTTATTTTTAATACCATAATGTATATAAAAAAAGTATCCAGATATTTTAACAGAAACTTCAGTGCTAACAGAAAATACATTTAAAACAATCAGGTATGCATTTATGGCTGAGTTATAAATTTGTTTTCTTTCTTTTAATAAATGGAAAACTTCAATTAATGATACTTTTATTATGTGTTTATTTATTTTTTTATTAAAACATCAAAGTTTACACCAATAAATATAGTTGTTTGGCCTCAACCTGTTTCAGTGTGAAACTGCAGTGCATATTAAACATAATATTTTAAATACATTTGAAAGATACAGAAAGACTTTTGACTTAAGTATGGATATGAGGCTGAAAGTACTGTGGAATATTTCTGAGGAAAAATAAACAAAGCTTTCGGTGACATTTATATGATTTGCATGGAAGGATCCACCAGTTGGTTGAGTTTTTATCTTGATCTTATCTTTTATATATTTCCTTTAGAACATGTTTTTGAGGGTCAAAGGCCAAAGTACACAAAGTGTTGGATCTTCAGCAGCTTGGGACGGCAAGTCGGACAGACTGGGACAAAAGTGTTCTGGTGTCAGCAGGAGGACATACCCAAGGTACTTCGATGTCCATCTCATTCAAGATGTGGTACAAAGGGAGCAGGTTACAAGACCCTATCTCACAATCTCATTGGTTTCAACAAGACTGGTTGCATGCCATGAACAATACGGTTGTCACTGCTGAATGATGGAGAAGGCATTGAAGCAACATTCCAGCATTGCAAGGCCTAATGTCACGAATCGTGCAGATTGCAGTTCAACAAAACAAAAATTCAGTGGGCAGAGAAGAAAAAGAGAAGAGAAGAGGAAAATGCAGATGTACTCAAGAAGTACACTCTTCAAAGCGTGGGACAGGCACCCCCTTCTACTGCAACATGTTTCTTCTGTGGCGGACCTGCAGCTGGAGAGTCATTGTGTGAAGCATCAACATATAATCTTGATGTCAAGGTCAGGCAGTGTGCTTTCAAACTGCAGGACATGCCTCTGCTTGCCAAACTCAGGGCTGGTGACTTGACTGCACAAGAGGCTAAGTACCACTTGCTTTCTCTGTGCAATAAAGCACGAGAAACTAAGGAGAAACAGATGTCAACACTACTAACCACGACACTGCATTTGTTGGACTAGTGTCCTAGATCGAGGAAGCCGGTATGAACAACCAGTGTTCAAAATGACAGACCAGACAAATCTATACAGCACAAGACTGAAACAGATTGGGACTGATATGACTGGGCGTGTTCATTCATCCAAAATGAAGAATCGAATCCTGGCTTACTTTCCAGACATGGAAGCCTACAAGCAAGGCCATGACGTGGTACTAGTTAGCAACCAGGACATTGGCTCTGCTCTAGGAAAAGCATGTGAGCAACTCAGAGGTGGCCTATTCACTACTGGTACAGTAGACAACATAGACCATAATCCAAGTTCAACAAGTGCATGTGACTCCTTCCATGGAACTGGAATATCCTTCTTACAACATCCAAGCGATGAGGTCTCAGTGGAGTGCAACGGGTTGTAAGCACCACTTGTGCCCACACCAAAGTTGCTTCAAAGAAGACTGCGACTCACTTGTCAGAGTCATACACCAGTGTACCTCCTGTTGCTCTGTGTAGACAAGAGGTCTGAACAAAACATCAGCTCATCTCTCAGGCCATGCAGAAGGAATACAGGTAGTTTGAATTTATTGGCATCAATTGTGCTGAGTTCTTTCTTTAGAGCAGACACAGTTTCCTTCTCAGTGCATGATATACACAGTACTAAAATGTTTCATTTTTTGTATTTAGTTTCCCAGATGGAAACAAAGATTGGTTGTATTATCTTATATGATCCTTGGTGAGCATTATAAATAAAGTTTAAATAGTACATCTGAATCATGCTTGCAGCCCCGCCACTTAGATCGAGTCTACCATATTATGGGCAAAATAGGAATGGGCTATCTTGGAAAATGGCTGCCATTGTCACCACATGAATAATCTGCAGTGGCCCTATAGCCAGAAATCTTCATGCCCTAGCTGTGTGCCAGATTTCATGCTTGTATCACCAAAGGCACAATTCATTCACATATCCGCAGTACTAAATGCAAATATAAGAACATAAGAAAGTTTACAAACGAGAGGAGGGCATTGGGCCCATCTTGCTCGTTTGATTTAGTAGCTTATTGATCCCAGAATCTCATCAAGCAGCTTCTTGAAGGATCCCAGGGTGTCAGCTTCAACAACATTACTGGGGAGTTGGTTCCAGGCTGCACGATTCTCTGTAGGTGCGTTTACACTAGCACAATATTCCAGATCGAGAGGATAAGTGGACAGATTCCGGTTACTTTTTGCTAGTGTAAACGCTACTGAGCACATTCCGGAATCCGTCTTCTTATCCTCTCAAATGCTAACTTCATATTCCAGACTGAGAGGACAAGAGGACGGATTCCGTCACTGTTTTGCAGTGTAAGCAGATTGCAAAAAATATCCAGAGGGCACCGAACACTAACCAGCAACGTCATCACCGTGCTGCATTTTCATTTAAGCATTGGAATTGAAAGCAGGAACACTAGCAAATTTAAACTGCAACTTGTGGCATCTAAAAAAAAGTGTAACGCGTTTCAACAATTTTTATAATAAGTATTGATAAGATCAATTTTCGCTCATCTTTGCAAATTTATTTCAACAGTCTTCAAGGTCCGCTGCTTGAGATATTTTCAAATGATGGCGCTCGTTTATGTTGTCACCACAGCTCGGTGTTAGCTTCTTTTTCCCCTCAAAGTACGCATGCTGAGAGTCTGTGCCTGTGAGAAGTACCATGTGCTGTTTCAAGCAATTGTAAACGCACCGTTACGGTACAGATTGCCCCAGAATCCTATCGGGAAGATTCGGGAACGCTAGTGTAAACATATTGTGTCCTGGCTGTATGTACCGTGGTCATTAACATTCAGTTTGCTGATTAGTCGAAACAATCAGGTAAACATACATTCAGAATGAATGTCTTAATTATGTACCTTGTTTCACCCCATTTGGATGATCATTTTTAATTGCCCCCCCCACCCCGATTAATAATGTAATTTACAGATTTTAAACACTGAAGGCGCTGTGATATATTAGAATCCCATTTAATGTATCTGCCATTACACAGTTCTGCCACTTAATTCCTCTTTGTGCCATTAAAAAAACTTCACTTTAAAATGATATCCGGTTGATTTACTCACACCCTCGGTGCATTGCAGGTTATTACTTCCTACGGCTACTACCAGTACATTCTGTAATAATATCATGGAAATGGCTAAATACGAAATTCACAATACAAATATAATTCCAATCATGTTTTGTACATTTTTAATTGTGTCATGTTTGAGAAATCCATTTCCTGTTTTTGTGTCCAACTTTTGCACTCACTCGGTGAATTAAAAAACGGTATGCCATAATTTTAAAATTCATAAAAGCTAATAACAGACAACTTTAATGTGATTGGGGAATGTATCCAGTAACTCCATCCTCGACAACATGTTTTGAAGATAGAGAAAATATAATGTTTTGTTTTTTTAACTTAATAATATTGACTCCAACGTCGCTAAATAAAGTGTTTCCATTATAATTACATGAACAAACCCTATGAAATGCGTGCTATTGTGAGTTATGTCCCCCCTGCAGAGCTCACTTACCATCATGCACCCGTGCAGATAAGTAGTTAGGGACGCATGCGTAGTGAATTTGTTTCCCTCCACTGTGAGGAAAGCTCATTGCGGTGAAGGCAGGAGTATGTCCAGATACGAACGGTACGGAGGAGGTAAGGGAGTAGTGGAATATTAGACTTTTGGTTTAAGGAAATTAGGCACAGACGTTAGCATCGTCGTGTGACGTCATATAAAGCTGAATTACCGAGCAAAGTATTTCAATTTCTCTCGAATTTCCTTTCCTGAAAGGTGGCTGCATGGCGGGTAAATGTTCTGTAATGGCGGACGTCTGATTAGCTGTGTGCGCACAGCAAAAAGGATCAGGGTCTGCACAGAGAGAAAGCAACGATCTGGGCATGATGTTGTGAATACAAATTAGTTACAGTGAATACGTGTGTATATTTCATGTTCGATGATATTAAAATTCGCAAATAACTGCTGGTTTATTTTATTCGATTTCCGAAGAATATTCTAGTTTTAGTTTCTGTCTGTGCTGGCCCTTGTTGCTCTGGTTAATGTCGGTTTGCACGAATGTGTGTGTGTGTGTGTGTGTGTGTGTGTGTGTCTATATATATATTATATATATATATATATATATGAGAGAAAGAAAATGTCACGTTTCCGACCACTCTTGTGACGTTTTTATAAAATAGTGTTATTTATTTTTTAACCTGAGGCCTTCCTTCATTTTTAATATTGAAATGGAGTAATGTCTTACAGTGGGGGGTGAGTGGAAGATATCGCCTGATCAATGCCACCACGAAGTTGTTGCCTGAGCATTGTTGATGTTTTCGGGCAGTACTGAACGCTGTCGTCTCAGATCGCCGCGCACTGCAACGCTTATTTCATTATTTGTATGGTAACTGGAGTGAATGTTGTCATGTGGGTAAATGTATCTGTTAGTTGTTGAATATCTCCATTCATTTTCAATTGCACTTTTCTAGTACTTTGTAATTTTGTTGTTTTATTAGAGTATTTAGATATTGATCTAATTTATGTACGAATAAAAGCAGGCCCTTTTACCAATTGCACTGAAGCTAGAGTAAATTTACTAGGCCTAAAACCACGTGTTTCGGAAGGTATTGAAGTTGATCGATTTATCCGAAGATGAAAGAGTAACTTGCAGTTCTTGAAGCATATGCAACATTAGATTAAATCAATTCTCCCAAGAACTATACAATAACAAATAGTTACATTACGCACAATATTTGGAACGTGATTCAGTCGTTTTTGTTTTATCATAACAATAAACTGTTATACTTGGTCTAGTAGTGGAATCTTTTTAATATATATAACGAGTTCACATTTACAGAAAATTGTTAATTCGTACAGCGTCTGTCATTATTTATTATGGATGGAGGTCTGTAAGTTTCACTGTAATTCACAGAGCAAATTACTCTTGCAGTTTTGCCTGGTTGCAAACGTAGGTGTTTTAGCCTGTACATTTTTAGATGTTTTGCTTTACAGTTACAAGATGTTGGGCTTTTCACTAGACGATTCTAAATTGTATAATTAATATAAATATTTTTCTTTACCAAAAATACTTCTACTTTGAATGGTTGTTGTTTGATCAAATTATAATACTATATTTAAAAAGACGTAACCTGGAAACCATGTGATTACACACCACGAAACGTTTTACATGATGGCATTTATTTCTCATACTTTAGAGCAGTGTTGCCAATTTTTTAGATCCAAATTGGCCTTACAGTCGCTATTTTAAAGTCTCCAAACAATCATAGTGCTTAAACATCCAACAACCACACATAGTATGCAGTGGTGTAGTTTTAAATCTTGAAAGTACCGGAACGCTAGGGGGAGTGTTGGAGGTGATAGAGATCGAGCGTGCCCAAGAGTATATAGCTGCAGAACGAAGGTTCCCACAGGGTCGTTCAGCATGCGCAACTGCACATTTACGTCGTGCTTCATTCACCCTCAACACCGCTACATTTTTATTTCCTGCGTGCAGTACCTTACACTTTTCTCAAATGACATTTAATAGAGAAAAGTGTAAGGTACTGCAGGCAGGAAATAAAAATGTACATTATAAATATCATATGGGAGATATTGAAATTGGAGAAGGAATCTATGAAAAAGACCTAGGAGTTTTTGTTGACTCAGAAATGTCTTCATCTAGACAATGTGGGGAAGCTATAAAAAAGGCTAACAAGATGCTCAGATACATTGTGAAAAGTGTTGAATTTAAATCAAGGGAAGTAATGTTAAAACTGTACAATGCACTAGTAAGACCTCATCTTGAATATTGTGTTCAGTTCTGGTCACCTCGCTATAAAAAAGATATTGCTGCTCTAGAAAGAGTGCAAAGAAGAGCGACCAGAATTATTCCGGGCTTAAAAGGCATGTCATATGCAGACAGGCTAAAAGAATTGAATCTGTTCAGTCTTGAACAAAGAAGACTACGTGGCGACCTAATTCAAGCATTCAAAATTCTAAAAGGTATTGACAGTGTCGACCCAAGGGACTTTTTCAGCCTGAAAAAAGAAACAAGGACCAGGGGTCACAAATGGAGTTTAGAAAAAGGGGCATTCAGAACAGAAAATAGGAGACACTTTTTTACACAGAGAATTGTGAGGGTCTGGAATCAACTCCCCAGTAATGTTGTTGAAGCTGACACCCTGGGATCCTTCAAGAAGCTGCTTGATGAGATTTTGGGATCAATAAGCTACTAACAACCAAACGAGCAAGATGGGCCAAATGGCCTCCTCTCGTTTGTAAACTTTCTTATGTTCTTCTTATGTTCTTATGTGATGATAAACGGTACAGGAGGGGAGAACACTCAAGATGGTGATTACCCTGTGTTCCATGGCCAATACCCGACGAACCTTAGGTATAGGGTTAGGTTATTGTTATGTAATAAACTTCGTTTTAGTACGTAAATTCATCACCTTTATGTGATCGGGCTGTAGCATAAGTGATGACGTCTATTAAGAGTTGTGCAAGCAGCGCTACCCTGCGAAAGCTATGCTGTGGGAGCCTTCGTTGTGCAGCAATACACCTTTCAGCGTGCTGATGTCGCACAAAATGTTGTCTCCCTTGGAAAATGGTACATTTAATGGTACATAAAAATAAATATTTAGCTTTAGACGTTTTAAGCGTTACTATTGTAAAAATAAAACTGCACACAATATTTCCAGCTAAAAATGTCTTTGAGGAGTCACAATAAAAATGCTTACCGCAGAAGCACAGATAAGTCAATGCAACATCACCACTACATCAAATATCGAAGCATTTATGTATAATCAACATGAACGACAGCAACACCCAACAATGTTTTTAGCTTTCTTAAACAAGTCATGCCATGTCTCGTATAAAAAAGCTAACAAAAATAAAACAGTAGCCTGGTGTTTACAAAAAATAAAATAATGGAAGCTATAAGCTAAGCAAATGACTAATTGACTTTCCTTGCATATTCAAATGGAGCGGGGCATTGTTGGCTTTCAATTCAATTACCCTGACACACATTCTAAAAGGATGTTGCCAATACATAATTGAAACATTTTGCTTATTTTCATGTCTGAAATTCTCAGATGACTGTCCTGGACATCGCTAGATTTGTAGCTAGTCAATTTTGACAAAAATTGTTGCCAAGTCAGTTCTTAAAGTCGCTAGATTTAGCATCAAATTCGCTAAGTTGGCAACACTGCTTTAGAGATATTGCCTGGTTTCGAACATTCTTCTGCAGAGTCAGATCATAACTCCAAACTTCAAATGTGCACTTTACTACCTTTGGGGGTGAGGTAGAGAATATGAAGCTCTATGCTGCACATTGTAAGCTGACTTTCAGCAGTCGTTTCTATTGGAATGGTTTTAAAGTATATCAAAGCATATTTTCTTGTTACACTGCTTCATGCATGTGGATAATTTGAATCAGATTTTCTGTAGAAATCCCCAATGCCTACATTTAAACAACCAACATATGATGGAACTGCCAAAGGGTAGTGATATGTTAATGAAGCTGTTGATCTCAATAAATTGCCCCCAAGATGCTCAGAATTATTGTGAGAACAATTCTCTTTGCAGTTAGGGTATTTGGAAAGCCTTTTTATTTATTTTTTTGAGAGAGAGAGAGAGAGAGAGAGAGAGAGACAGAATCTGCACGGGTGGATTTGTCAATACAACCACGCTCTGGAGTTGCAGTGCCACCTTTTTATTTTTCCTTCCAGAAACCAAGGTTTACGTTGGTAACCTTGGAACAGGTGCGGGGAAAGGAGAACTAGAGCGAGCGTTCAGTTATTATGGACCATTGAGAACTGTATGGATTGCTAGGAATCCTCCAGGGTTTGCCTTTGTGGAGTTTGAAGATCCCAGAGATGCAGAAGATGCTGTCCGTGGACTGGATGGCAAGTA
Organism: Polyodon spathula; assembly: GCF_017654505.1. Taxonomy (NCBI): domain Eukaryota; kingdom Metazoa; phylum Chordata; class Actinopteri; order Acipenseriformes; family Polyodontidae; genus Polyodon; species Polyodon spathula. The sequence goes on along the minus strand of NC_054539.1, from coordinate 14,422,818 downwards.
AGTAGATAGTTTGAAAGACCCAGATAATGAAAGAGTCCAAGTCTTATTTCAGTAGCAGTGAATGTGCTGTAATGAAGATGTTAAAAAAAAAAAAAAAAAAAAAAAAAAAAAAAAAAAAAAAATGTAAATCTGTTTTTTTAAATTTATTTCCAGTGCACAGATTTCTGCAAGGAATGCAATGACTTTTTGTCGAAAATATTTAGAGGGTTCATAATATTTAATGTTTGTATATCTGCCATTTAGATGTAATTTGCTCTTTCGGAATACAGTAGAAACATTTACTAAAATGTTTTCTCTTGCCCAGTAACAAACATCAGATTTATGTATAACAGGCTTTGTATAACCAAGTTGTTTGTCGACTTCGATAAGAGTGCAAATGCTTGCGATTTATTTAAAGATTAATTTTACTAAGTAGTTGAAGAACTTGCCATTTGTGGTTTTACAGTTCTTGAAAAACAGTGAGATGTATTACTGAAATATATATTCATTTAGTTATTTTGTGGAAACACATTCTGAAGTATCTTGTTTTAAAATTGAAAAGAATAGTTCTCCCTGGGCATGGAAAAGTAGTAGTTTGTTATAAATACAACACTTGAGAATCTAATTATCTGCCTGATGCTAAATGTAAACCGTGTTTGGAGTGGTGGTTTTCTTTTACACCCTACTGTAGTGAAGAAATAAGATACTGTTTTTGCTTTTTCAGGAAAGCTAAGCACCGTTTTGATAGGTTGCAGCAGCACTTGCATTCTTAATTTACATTCAGCATATCAGTAGAATGGAAGCTGTTGTTGGTAGTTGAGAAATCACAATTTCTCTGCAGAGTGGAAACGTTTGTAATTTTAGGAATATATTTGTAGTAAACCAATGACTGAACATTGTTATTGTACTTGCATAACCCACTGCAGGGTTCACGGCAGAAAAATAAAGAACATCAACCTGTTTTATTCAATTAGAATTTTTATACATTTATTTGTGATTCAGTTTTATGTACTGGGTTCTGAAAATGTTTAGTAAAAGCTTTACATTTTTGAGAATTGTAATCGATCTAAAATGCAAACAATGTTTCCAGTTGATCTACGTGATTTATAGAATAAAAAAACACAACAAAAAAACCCTGTCACATGAAACATGCCCTTTTAGACCCACAAAAACCCCCCCAAAAACAGATATTTTAATACAAGATAGGCAGGCTTGTATTAGTACTGAGTTCAAACCAGGCTTATATATCAATATTTTTTTTTTCCTCCAAATGATTAGTCTTGACCCTCGTAATTTTTTTTTGGCTATATTGCATCAGCATTCACAATACTGTTTGTTCCTTATTTCTGTTAGTAAGAGGATTATCAGCACACTGGAGCCCCATCTGTTCTGATCAAGAGTGACAGGCTACTGCAGCAGCCAGTCAGGTGCAGACTGCCCAGAACATGCAGTCACCGCCTTCAAGAAAGGAAGTCAAAATTTGTACGGCAATGAAAAAGTCACACGTTTTGTGGCGGGCATTGTTTTCACATGGTAGTAGTAGAGGAATACACTGTAAATATTGTACTTGTTCTCTTTTTATGGTTATGTACAAATTAGGGTTTGCATATAGAAAACATGCACAGTATTGGCATGTTTCTTCTTTGAATATGGCTTTCAAAATGGTATGTTTTATAAAAAGGAAAGTTGTTTAAATGTGCAGTGTCTATGACTATTAAACTATTGTTTAATACATGCACTGATCTTCAACATCTGACAAGCCGACCAGGAAACTACTAATGTCAGGACAGGATTGAAGGGGCACAGTATTTCTGTATGGTACTAAAAAGCTTGATTTGCATTTATTTTATTTATCTATCATATTCATGTAGAATACAGATGTAGTTGCCTTTAGTAGTTTTGTGTGTTTTTAAAAAAATAAATAAAATACAAATTACGATTGGGGAATTTGATTTTGCTTCGTAAACATATTTATTTTTGCCCAAGAAGTTTAATAATGACTGACTCCATGATCATTATGAATAATGCTATGGCTGAGTTTCAAAAGGATAACTTGCAAACCCTTGACGTGTCAAATTATGTTAGTAGTATTTCTTCTTTATAAATGTCATTGTCCCTCCTATATTGTTGTAATTACAACTCTGACCTTGATGTGTGTTTATTTGTTATCTCCTATGATCATATTTTACATTTTTTGTGAAAGTGCAGTACTAATAACTAGAGTTCTTGATTTCAGGGTAATTTGTGGCTCTCGGGTTCGAGCTGAATTGTCTACAGGGATGCCAAGGCGCTCTCGCTATGACAGGCCCCCGGCCCGTCGCCCATTCGACCCCAATGACAGGTGCTATGAATGTGGCGACAAGGGCCATTATGCCTACGACTGTCATCGATATAGCCGTCGACGCAGGAGCAGGTATGTGTCAATATTATGGGGTGGTTTTGTTTGTTTGTTTTTAAATATTTTCCTTATTTTTAGTAATGTGAAAATAATTCCTATCATTCATTTACATTTGTTTTTGTAAGACATATGTAGGTTTACATGCCATTTAAATATATACACTTAAATGTTTTTTTTTTTTCTTGTTATTTGAAATGTTGTTGCGATTTATTAATAATCCACCTGGTCAAAACCTTTCAGGTTTCTTCGTTTGATTCAGAGTGTCACGAGCCTTTAAGATTTCATGAGGCATCTAGCAAATTCGTCATTTAAGATCCTCCTAGACCTTGAGGCGATCAGCATATGAGGCCAGATCCCCTCGAGCGCCTTCACCCTAAGATTCTATAGAGAGCAGAACATTTTGGTTGAGACGAGGTGATCGCCGTAACACAGTAAATTTGGCTTTCAAATGGGGGCCCCATTTATAAAGAGGAACCTCCAGGTTGACCACATTCCCGACTAGACAAATCTTCTTGCATCAATCAAGCCTCACCTTGCCTCATTTGGCTGTCAGTTTGATCGTCGTTAGATTGAAGAAACTTCTAGATGCAGAGATCGGCTGATAGATACTTCTAGATCTGCTAGACCTTGGGGTCCAAAGAGGGTCGACCTGCAAACTTGCAAGGTTTATTTTAAGTACCAATTAATGTGTTTTTGTTAAATACAAAATCTAAGAAATGTTATTTTTGTTTATGTATTTTAATAAACATATCTAATTTTATGTAGATGAATTGTACAAAATGCATAGAGATTAGGCCCCAAACACATTTGTATATAAATCTATATAAATATATTCTTTCAAACTGAAACTGTCACTAGTATAGAAGTTTGAATTATTTTCCTGCAGAGGCAGTCGGAAGCAGAATAGAGTTTGCAAATAAATGGCTCCTATTTAATATAATTATTTCCTAATGTGGTAGGTCCAGATCTAGGTCTCATTCACGATATGGAGGGAGGAGATACACTCGCTCACGCAGTAGAAGCCGGGGCAGAAGGTGAGTTTTATAGTAAGTTAATAGAGGTTATGTGATGCTGGCCATGAAACCAGTATGTTCAGTCGGAATTTAGATTTTGTATTAGTCGTTGAACTGTGAACGTTGAACTTAATATGAAAGATTTTAGAAATGCATGATGTTTGTGAGCAATTATGGATCTAGCTGATGGCTGTTGATCTATGAAACAGCCTGCTTAAGAAGCACAATGTGTCTCTCGTTTCAGATCTAGATCTTTCTCCCCACGCAGATCAAGATCATTTTCTCCAAGGAGATCTAGATCAGCATCTAAAAGATCCAGGTGAAGATTTTTTTTTTTTCATTTTATGTAGCAGAAGATCTCAGCAGTGGTCTCTGTAGGATGCCTAACTTTTAAACTGGGTAGATAACCACTGATCTGTACTCCTTTTTACAATATATGGGCATGAAACATTACTTTCTGTATTTCAGGTCTAGATCAAGATCAAGATCTAGATCCCGGTCCAGATCGGTTTCGCGCCCAAGGAGGAGGTGAGAATTCAACATTAACCCTTTTCATTGCACAGACACCCATTTTTGTTTAATATACACATTTTATATTGTAACAGACAGCTAAGAAATGTGTGCATATACAGAGCCATACAAAGCACATGGATTTTTGTGAATTCAGGTATTCTTTTGAGTCAGACATTTTAGTGCTTTAAATATGTAAGAATTCAAATAATTAGCTGTAGTGGACATGGCTCCAGAGAGGTTAATTTGTGTGTACTGAATGTATTTAAATGCATAAAACACTTAATTTATATGTGAACATTTTTAGGTCTGGCTCTGTGGCAAGATCAAAGTCTGGTTCTCAAGCCAGGAGGTGAGAATTGAATTAACATCTGCAACCCTTAACAGCATTCTTCTAGTAGATGTCTTTGATTGCCCAATTTTAAAGTCACTTGTACTAACTTAATCAGTTAATATTGCTAAATGTCTTTGAACACATACATTATTATACTGTATATGTTCACGTAATTGTGTGTAAAGTTACTTTTACTTTTGATACTAAAGAAATGTATCAACAATTGTTAAATTAGTTCAGTGAAGAGCGCTTCATAGTTAATAAGGACTTTATAAGGGCTAGTAAATTACACTGGTGTTTCAAATAACATTATGTAGAATCCATGTAGTTTTATAAAAATCCCACACTTATGTAAATTCTCCCTAGGAAATACTTTATTTTTGTACATTAAGGTCCTAAACATGACCATTGATCTTAATAACTGGCACCTACTTTAAAGTGTGTCCTAAAAGTTTGTCTCTGTTTCCCAGCCAGTCAAAACCTAGATCACCACCTCCAAAGCGAAGGTAAGGATTTTTTGTTTGTTGAAGTTTGAAGTAGAGCAAAGGCAGAAATGGCCTGTATGTTTGTCCCCCACTCCAAAAAAAGTGTATGATGATGGAATCTTAATTAAACCTTCTTTGTCTTGTAGCCGCTCACCATCAGGAAGTCCCCGCAGGAGTGAAACTCCCGAAAGAGATGACTAAACTTTTTATAAAACCAAATCTTTTTGGAAGGAACATGTATTTGTTTACATTATTATAAGGGAATCTGTTGATTCTGATGGTGAGATTTTGTGTTTTGAATATGTTGAGGTGTATTCCTTGTTCCTCTTTCTTGTTTCTTGTCAAAAAAAAATAAATAAAGCAAACAGATTTGGAAAATGGCTGAGTATTTTGTTAGCTGGTAGAAATAATTTGTCATTTATACAAGTGATCATGCAGTGCATAAGAGAACCATAAAATGCACTGGGCTTTTTTTGTATCTGCATTAAATCTTGACTTCTAAAAAAAAAAAAATGATGGTCTTTGTCATGTATGTACAGTACTTTTTTTTTTATATATATTATGTATATTGGATTAGTCCAGCGCACTTCTGCTCATACCATACAAACATCTAAATATCCCAACTGCAAGTCTATTGCGCCATTTGTTTTTCAACAAGACAAAGTACTACCTGGGAAAAGCCAATTACATCTATTGACTGTACAACAAACTAAAGAATAAATCTGTATTTACAAATGTAAGATCAAGTTAAGTTTACCACTTCGAGGTGCATGTTTTGTAATGTTAATTAAGGGATACAGAAACAGTGTTTTGCAAAATATAGATAAGCACATGTAGGGATGCATGTAGCTCATCTTTTTAAACCATTTTACCACCAGTACATTTTTTTAAAATAATCTTCAATGTTTTGGGTTTCTTTTGTGTTTTTGTTTTATTCATGCCTCAAATGGCATCCTTCAGTTTCATTCACATTTTAGTTATATTTGGATAAAATTCACTAGATGTGATCAAAAGATGACACTTTTAGAGCAGGTGCAGTTACTTTTTATAATGCTGATTAACAACTGACATCATGAAGATGCTGCAAAATGAACTGTCGATCTTCGTCTCCCAGTTCGTGGCCTGTCATTGACAGAGTGTGTCTGGTACCATCTCGCGAGGTTTGAAATTGCTGGCTGCAAGTACCCAAGATGGGAAGCCACAGTACACTGCCCTAGTCCAGCGTCGTACGTGCCGATTGCACGAAAGCGCTGCTCTTTTGACAGACGTGGCATGTGTTTTTTTTTTTATAGTGTGATTTTCTTTATTGCTTGCAATTAAACAGCTGAAATCACTCCATATCCAGTGTCCAATCAACTGTCTCACTAATTATGTGATTAAGTGCATATGCTTCAGTCAGTCACTCAAGTGTGTCATGGTCAAGGATGAATGATCAAGCGATTAAAAAGAAACCAAAAACATTTCGTCAATGTCCATTATATCCTTTTTTTTTTTATGGAAAATGTGTTTAAAGTTTGAAGTTTCTTGTGATGCTCGTGCGTGTGTGTGTGTGTATTTATTTTATATATATATATATATATAAAATATTACACACAATTCCAGCTTTTCTAACAGAAGATGTTAAATAATATATACCAGAAATAAAATGACCGATATTACTGTGTACCTCCCAACATTTTTTAAAGGTGACAACATCGTGCGTCATTCACTAAACATCTTTAATACATTTTTCCAAGTCAAGTAAGCTTATTTGTGTATCAAAGACAACAGTCGCAGTTCTTTCGCAGCCAGTGTATATCTTACTTTAAAGGCACGTACCTGAAATCGTAAGGTAATTAAATATTTTTGCTTATACTCTGTCGATCTGTGCACTGTCAGCATTCGTTAGATATAAAATAATGTTGGTACTGGTTGTGCCATTTGGTTCTACTAGCATGTATTTGTAATTAATGCGTGCTCAGTAAGTACATATTGAATATTTATGCTGAAACCTGCCCAATTTTGTAGTCTTGCAATTACTAAAACTTCACAACAGCAAGGTTTGCTTGGTTTCTTAGAGCTTCCTAACTATAAGAAGAAGAAGAAGTTGTAATGTGACAATGAGAAAGAGTTGCTGGTGGGTTGGTTATGTGTTGCAGTGGAGACAGAATGGAGTTGAGTAAGTATAGTGTAAATCCAGTTGGTGGGGCTGTTGCGCTGAGAAATTCAGGACTGAATCTAATAGTTTCAGTGAAGAATCTACTAGCTGAGAAATAGATATATGGGTTCTGATCTAATTGTACACTCTCCTACGATTATTTTTATTTTTTTTGATATAATTGTGGTTAAACCCAATTTCACCTGAAAATGGTAATAAATAAATGTACTTATTAACCTAGCAGATCCCTTTATTAATGTGCATCTATTGATACTTTAAGCAAGCAGTGATCATAATTTAAATAAAAAAGTAAAATTACCTGGGTTTTACACGGGTTGACCCAGGTCGCAGGACCCACCTCAGGACGCGAGACGCGCTTTGACCCGGGTTGAGAGACAAAATGCACAATGGCCATTCGTAAATAACAAACAGCCACACATGCATGAAGGTTTCACTTCCGCAAGGAACATTTCTGTTAATTCTGTTTAGCCATATTTTTGTTGATTCAGACACCATCAACTAGATTGCAGCAGGGATGAAGAAACCTTTGCTCTAATCAGCATTTGGGCCGACGGTTCAAACCAGAGAAGCTTGGATGGAAGCGTCTGTAACAAGCTGCTTCCGGGGCATTGATATGCATTGTATATTTACTTCTATCACCCTGGTCGACCCTGCTTTATCAAAAGCACTGTGAAATCGGATAGCCAACCCACATAACACGTGTCCTGACCCAGGTGGAAGGGGGTTTTACAGGAATAAGACCATTTAAATGGTATAATACAATAAACAACTCTTAACTGGTCCATCCTGCAACTAAGTTTATACTGTTAAATATATACTGTTGAAATTGTTTTATTCAACAAAAAAATAAATCTTTGCATTTGCTTCAGAATGAAGTCTTTTTTTTTTATACAGTAAACCAATGCTTCTGACATGGCAAGTATTTTTAACTGACTTGCTTAGGGAATACTTACCTTCAAAAGAACAGTACTTGCTTTTCTCTGTTTGTTTAACACGTTCCTTTAATAAACCACATGTGGGAATTCTAGGTGCAGCACTGTGCAGAGATGCCATTGGTGCTTCCATGTATTTGTAATTAACGCGTGTTCAGTAAGAACATACGCTGAAACACCTGCCCAATTTTGTCAGCTTGCAATTTCTAAAACCATAACTTCTCTACAGCAAGGTTTGCTTTGCTTCTTAATTGTAATTGTAATAATAATAATACATTTGCCTCTCTATGCTCAGTGGTTAGTCCTTCAGTTTCCCCCCCCCCCCCCCCTTTTTAACAAAGTTAGGCACCTGTGATTAAGACACACAATTCTTGGACTATTGTTTTTGACATTGATTAAAGCACTGAATTGTTGTACTGCTTTAAGAACAAAACACTCAGCTATACCAAAACGGACTCAGTACTACTGAATACTGGTCCAGAGCTCACCTATATTCAGTGAGTGTAATTTAGATTTTTGTTATTATACAGTTAAATAAACTGTTCACGCAAAAGCTTTATTTTTTATGGTTAGTTGTTGAAAATTGTCAAACTCCTTAATGTAGGCCTGTGAAAATGGTATCAGAAAAGCTGTATGAACCCTGTATTTACAAAATCAGATTGAGTTAAGCAGAGATTGTATATTATTTTTGGAACCGAGGTTTTATAAAATTAATATGTAAAATGGGCATAAATATAAAAAGTTTTGAGTAGCATTTCAAAAAATGTTTGTTAACTAGCCTGTGATTTATGAGATTGATCCATTTGGTAAAATGGAAACAAGAAGATCCAAAATGGAAAATGACCTGTATGGTAACAGTATCCTGGGAGACAGTCAGCATGGTTTTAGGAAAGGAAGATCGTGTCTAACTAACCTGCTTGATTTTTTTTTAGGATGCAACATCAACAATGGATAATTGCAAAGCATATGACATGGTTTACTTCGATTTCCAGAAAGCTTTTGACAAACTCCCACATAATAGATTAATTCTCAAACTGAATGCAGTAGGGATTCAAGGAAATGCATGCACGTAGATTAGGGAGTGGTTAACATGTAGAAAACAGAAAGTACTGATTAGAGGAGAAACCTCAAAATGGAGTGAGGTAACGAGTGGAGTACCACAGGGATCAGTATTAGGTCCTCTGCTATACCTAATCTACATTAATGACTTAGATTCTGGTATAGTAAGGAAACTTGTTAAATTTGCAGACGACACAAAAATAGGAGGAGTGGCAAACACCGTTGCAGCAGCAAATCATTCAAAATGATCTAGACAAGATTCAGAACTGGGCAGACACATGGCAAATTACATTTAATAGAGAAAAGTGTAAGGTACTGCACACATGCAATAAAAATGTGCATTATAAATACCATATGGGAGATACTAAAATTAAAGAAGGAATCTATAAAAAAAAAAACCTAGGAATTTATGTTAACTCAAAAATGTCTTCATCAAGACAATGTGGGGAAGCTATAAAAAAGGCCAGCAAAATGCTTGGATATATAGAGAAAAGTGTTGAATTTAAATCAAGGGAAGTAATGTTAAAACTTTACAATGTATTAGTAAGACCTCATCTAGAATATTGTGTTCAGTTCTGGCGACCTTACTACAAAAAGGATATTTCTGCTCTAGAAAGAGTGCAAAGAAGAGTAACCAGAATGGTCTAAAATGGCTCAGAATGCATCTGAGAGCATGTACAACCCCAGAGCTTCAGGGGTCCCTAGGCAGCCCCCACACCCCCGGCCAAAAGATTGGTTTTGCCACAGGAATTTCACTCAAAATGATCATTGGCCACTTTCACCCATGTATCAGCCTTTATTTGCTTGTACAGATTCAACCGACATGCTTTTTAGTTTGTTGCTCAGATTCACTCATGGATCTCTTGTTGAATGATGCCTTCAGGCTACATAAAATCTGAACCATGTAGTTTGATTATAGTCTTCTCCTGGTCGCAGCAAAGCATCTGGGAAATGGGGCTGGTTGAAAGAACAAGAAATAAAAGGGTCACAAGTTTGCTGAAATATAGGATTGCCAAATAGACAATACATTTTTTGTTTCCTTTTCAAAAAATTCAGGATTCAGGTTTCTAGCTTGTTGGCATCAACAAGCACATCTTACCTGCACCTTCTAGACCAGTGGTTTTCAACCTTTTCATCTCAAGTACCAGTGTATCCAGCAGGGACCAGCATGTGCACCAGTTACTATTCCAATCTTAAACTGCCATTGTAAAAACGAGACCTACCCCATTACAACCAGGTTTGTTGTGTCTGTACTCACTTGCTTATTGCCTCATTCTGCTGAATGGTTAATCTATGCAGCTGAGGACTACAATGAACTCGGCATTTTTATATTTTAAATATTTTGCAAGTGTTGTTATTGGAATTGGTGACTGCACCTTTAGTTGTGTACAGCTGTAATATGGGAAAGAGCATGCTACAGCTGCCATGCTCAGTGTAACAGCATGTAACACAGACAGCTCTTATGGTCGCATACCGTTCATTTATCAGTAAAAACAAGTTTATACAGCATTGAATTTGTTTTGCTATACTTACGATATTAAACACACCACAGCAAACACATTGTCATATATTTTAGATCTTTTCTCATTAGCACTGTCTAAAAGCTAAATCTAGCGAATGGTGGTTTGTTTTATTTTTTCAGTGCATTAGATAGTACACTTCCTAATTACAGTCCAAAGTATTTCTGTGCGTTCTGCTTTCACATTTTTTCAAATGGCCAGTTTTGTTTACCGTGCAACATTGCTTTAGTACAGAACTTGCGCTACATTACTGTCTTTCATTATGGTAACGATACTCTTAAATTAACGTGCCTGATAACGCTGTTTTACTGAAGTTCACAAAGACAACTTTTCAGCTTGGTGCGGTAACCTTTTTGCTTCCTTTGTGTTAAATGTTGATTTTTTTGTTGCGTTACAGCCCTTCATTAATTATTTTCTTTGAGTTTCCAGAGGATTTTGTTAATGCACGTGAGCAATACACAAACTCTAAGTGTATTTTATTTTTCGCTGTTCTTGTTCTACATTTCTTAAATGCAACTGTTCATTTTATGTTAAATGTTTAAACAACAGTATTCCCGTATTCTGCTGGTGTTAATTACAAGCATCTGTATTCCATCAAATTGTTACCGTCCTTCTCGCATTTCAGTTTATTAAAACATGCGATATGCTTTATTTATTTATTTATTTTTTATATACACACCTACGTCATGTCGCATTCATACATACTGACACATGCTTTTAAGGGAGAGCAAGCATTTTTGTTCCTAACCCCTTAAAAGCAGTTGTCAAAATGTTTTTGTAGTCGCATTTGTAATAATTTTAGTCACAATCTGGAGCCCTGCATCACAATTTCTCTGCGATTCAGTGGTACAAACAGATTGATATATTACGATGGTGGTGGGGTTGAGCAATCATATCGGCATAAACAAGTGCCGGTGCGTACCAGTTCTTCTTTATAATTAGGTTTTTTTGTTTGTTTGTTTGTTTTACCAAAACTACACTTTATTAATAGATTACTTTTTTTTTTTTTTTTAATTTAGTCGTTGCCAATTATTTTTATTTTCTCCAAATTTTGAAAATGGCCAATTATTATTTAGGCTCGGCTCATCGCTACCACCCCTGCGCTGACTCGGGAGCGCCGAAGACGAACGTGTGCCGTCAGCCGACCGCTTCTTTACACGCTGCGGATTCACCATGCAGCCGCCCAGGAGCTACAGCGTTGGAGGACAAAGCAGCTCCCCGGCAGCTAACAGGCAGCTAACAGGCAGTAATGGCTTTTTGACCTCAACTTCCCCCTCAAAAAAAAAAAATCAAGCAAAACTAGAGAACAGCAATTCTGAATTTGACGTTTGATTGTACCCAAGCTTCCAAAGTAAATTGTTATAATGGAGTGGGTGTCCTTAAACTGGATTAGTTCAGAAGCAAACAATTTGCAACTATTTAAGTTTTTGAACACGTAAAAACAAAAGGTGTCATTATTAAACAGCAAATTGCAAGCCATTAAAAGTTGCAGAGGAGGGCAACTACAGAAATTGCCATTAAGGGTTATTAAAGTTGTCATCACTGGGGCAGGATCACTTTGGATCATTTTACTGAGACGATGTTCTTTTACAATGTGCATTAAATCAAGGCAGGCTTAGTGCTCTAGGTCAGGGGTGTACAACAAGGGCATTATATTTTACTTACCTGAACTGACTAACCTGTGTAAACTATTTGAAAAAAGAAAACCTGAAACACGTGCCTTTGCAATCAGATTTTCGCCTGTCTAAATCCCACCGCCCTCCCCAACACATGCTCCCACGTCTTCAGTACATCGTTTTTAAAATACGCAATTTGCATATATTAGAATCATTCTGCTCTGAAATGGATTCTCTAGGGAAGCATTTTTGAAAAACGATGTGACTCACGGTACTCTGCTTAATTACCAGCTTTGTCTCCATTAACTGCCACTAGTGTTACATTTTAATGATGAGCAATAAGGAGGAGAAAAGGTTGAAATGACACAAACGGAGGCTGGGGGGGCAGAAGGAAGAGTGGGAGGATAGATTATGTGAGTGTGGACGGACAATTAAGTTGTTGCCGTACGGTTCAGTTGCATACACATGTATCAAATCAAATGGTAATGTATGGGGGAAAAAAATCTTGGGAACTAGTTTTTTTTTTTAGATTAAGTCCCTTTCACACTGGCACTCCTACCCGTAGTGTGAAACCACGCACCTGGGTCGTACCCGGCTTCACCTGGGTTACATCGACCCACCCCAGGATGTGGGTCGACACGCTTTGACTGAGGTCGAGTTAGACAAAATGCATGACGGACGTTTGTAAGCCGACAAAATAACAAACAGCCACGCCTGCATGGAGGTTTCACTTCCACAAGGAACATTTCTGTTTAGCCATATTTTTGTTGATTTTGAGACACACCATGAGCCAGATTTTAGCAGGGAAGAAGCATTTGCTCTAATCAACATTTGAGCAGTGATATGGGCTTTAGTTTGAGTTCATAATATAGTATATATGTATGTGTGGGTTTTTTTGCGTTTATTTATTTTCTGGCTTAATGTAAACGGCTAAAAATCAGGATTTACTTTGATTTCTTGTATCATTTGAATTAACTAGTTCATTCTGGTATTGCCCTAAAGTACTGTTTTGGAGTGTTGATGTTTGGAGACACGCTAAGAACTGCTCAAATCAAATACTGTATTCCTTTGAATTGAAGACACATTTTGGCCTGCGTCTTAAATTCAAGTTTAGTGATGCATGTATTAAAAACCATCAACAAAAGAAGTCACTGCCCGAGTACACCAACAGGAACGTGACTGACTGCCGGAGTAAAGAACAAAAACGTTACTGCCCGATCTCAAATTATTCATGACATACAGGCAGCCATTTTCAAAGAAGTGTCATTAGCTGAGTAATTCAAAGAAAAGCGTTTGCAATTTCAGTGTTTCGTTATTAGGCTCCATTTTAACAAACAGTACCAGCTTGGCCAGATCGGAAATGCTGATCAGACCCCCGTATTTTTCAAAATGCTAAGCAATTCCAAAGTTCACAAAAAGGGAGAAATGCAGGTGCGAGTAATCATTTCTGGAAATCAGAAGCAGAGCATAACTGTACTGCTCTGTATGACAGCAGACAGCCACAAACTCCCTCCATGTCGTTTTTCTTGTATGCATTATTGAGGCTGTATCTTTGTAAATGCACCTTTATGTTTTATTTTTATCCCTCAAACTGAGGGTGTAAAATTTGGACTGTGTCTTAAATTCAAAGGAATACAGTAACCTCTAAAAGAGTAAACTGCACTGTAAACCAAGGGGGTGGACATAAACACTGGTTTAACTTTTCTTTGTTCTGGAGTGTTTTTTTAAATCAATGCTTCCTATAATAGATTTAACGCAACATACTTTGAACTATAAATCAAAGCAGTATTTAAGCTAAACTGCTATGTAAATTGCAGCTGAGATTAAGACACTCCACTTACTCAGACCAATTTTTACAGTAATTCTTGAAGGTTCGCTTCACTCAACACAGGCCAGAGACTAAAAACTGCTTACAAGGGAAAAACCTTCTTGAATACGAAGTCGCAAGCTGGAAGGTTGCTTGTACTGTGTATACTGTATCTACATCATTTTGTAGTGAAGAGAACATAGCAGATTTCAGTTACAGAAACAAAATGTTTTGTTGCATTTAATATTACTGTATAGTGCCCTAAGAAAGTAAGTAATTTATTTCAATGTACGGTTCTTTCTGTCACTGAAACATCAAATAAAAGGTGCACGTTAAACACAAGATTTTCAAACAGGTAAAGAGTGTTGAATGAACCCGTTATCGATACTGTGACGGTATTATAACAACTTGTTTTATGTTTTTCAATAGCCTTATCTCTCAGGTTAAAAGGCGTTTCCTTTCAAACATTTACAGCATAACAAAAGCACCCTATAGAAAAACAGTAATTTCCTGTTTTTTTTTTTTTTTTTTTTTTTTTAAATCAGCAGGTGGCATGTCACTAAAGTGGAATAACGTGAATTTCATGTCTGTCCATGTAATGCATGACCCACCGCTGGCAGTACTTGGTTCACAGAGTGACATAGTGAAAAGCAAGTTTAAAGTTTGGAAATGTAAAACATTCTCGACTATTTCCAAGGTCTTCTTTATGATAAAGCAAGAGTGCACAAAACCCTTAACTATGAAATAACGCAGCAAGCTGAAAATGAGCAACATATTTTTGGTAAACATGTTCACGTCATCACACATCAATTTTCTTTTTATAAAACAGGTGTTTTTTGGTTCTTTTTTCTTCTACATTCCAGATTAAATCAGTGGAGCTTAAACAATAGCCGCGACAGACTGCCTTGGGGGGACAGCGGTAGTAAATTTAGGACTGAAGCAGGACATGTTTGGCAGTGCAAGGGTTAACACAGTCACTAGCAAATGAATTAACTGAATGTGGGCATTTGGCTAATGCTAGAAGCGCATTGTGAAGCTCTACAATTGCAATTCAAATCCACTTCAGAGGATATCAACCCTCATTCACATACTTATCTGTGCTCAAGTACCAGATAGGAAAAGGTTTGCCTCACCTGCACTTGTGGGCAGCACATGCTAGCTGGATGATAACTGGGCCAGCAGGATAATCGTTGTAAGCAACGTGAAGAGGTTGACCTCTATATTGACATCTAATGCCTATCAACAATGTCTGTTTTTACCATATTTCAGTCTTTCTGGATCTTTTTCTTTTTCTAGGAGAGATATTTCAGTAACATACATATACCCCTAATGACATACTTTCATTTTCACAACGTAGCATCTAGAGAACGCTGAGCAGCAACAGGTTAAATCTCTTGCATAAAGCACACCTGGGTACTATAATCTTAGCAGACTGTTCAGCTTGTGCACAACACATAGAGCTCGATTCTCAAAGCTCGTCGCTCCAAACCGTCATTGGTGCTATTTTTTCTGAAAGGACGAAGCACCAACTTCAATTCTAAAATACATTTTTAAAAAACCCATCCTTTACAAATCTATCATTTAAATATTTGAGTAGTTTATTTCTGGTTTGGTAACTTTTTATTTATTTAATTTTTTTTTCCCTCTCTCTGAACAATCTGGAGTAAGGAGCTTTGAGAATCTAGCCCATAGCCTGTACATATCATTCAGAAATGTGTAAGAAAGTCCATGTTACCACATCATAGGTGACCGTATCGTGAACAGTTAAAACTGCTGATCTTTCCACTTTTATTTTGCTCAGACTGTGTAGCACATACCTTGTTGACTGCATCTGGCCAGTTCTGGGTCTCCAAGCAGAACGCTGAATGTTTAGGATACATTGCTCCCCCCTTTCCTTTCAGAGAACTATCCAGAAAGTTAGCTGTGTAAAACTGAACCCCAGGCTGTGAGGTCCCCACTTCCAGAACTCTACCACTCGGAGGATGGTAAACTCTACAGCAAACACAAAAAAATGTCAAGCACTGTGGAAAAAAACATGTAGATATGAGCTTGCACAGCTTGTAAATGATTACTTGTGCTGCTTATGGCTGCAGTAAATACAACATTTTCCTTATTTTTAAATGCTTTATTTACTTGCACATTTATCATCATACTGCCATCTGTGTAAATGAAAGTTCTCAATATTAACAATATTTAAACAACCTGTTCACTATATTATTTGTGGCTTGCATGTGTTTTTTTTTTTTGATAAATGACTAATTTTATTAGAAGTAAATGCTTGCAGTACGTAAATGGAGGCTAACACATGGCAGTAAATGTTTTATGCAGTATGAACTACAAAAAAGTCAAATGGGTGGAACTGCCAGTTTCAGATGTCTTATTAAATGAATCAGATTATTTAAATGTTTTCTGCCCCCCCCCCCCCCCCCCAATAATTACACATTTACTGGCTTGAAGTCTGACTGTTTCTAATCTTTTGTTCCACAACAGTTCTTGTTCCATCATAAACCCCAGAAAAATAAAAACGTAACAATATCAAATTCATCAGGAAATGTCACAGCAAGACACTGAACTAATTTACCCCTGCTGATTACAAATCTAGCACTGGCATTATGACAGTGTAAAGCGATGAGCCCTCCTACACTAACTAATCTGCAAAGGGTTATTTAAACACAAGGTCACTCAGGACACTCCAAATCTGATTGGGTAACAAAGAAAAGGGTTATACACATTGTCTAGTAACCTTTGTGATATCTCCACAAAAACTTTGCAAACACAACCCATACCTCTTGTCTAATTTGAACCTTAAAATCATAGCAACCACTCTTTTATTATATAGACAATCATTGACAGGGTTTAGGGCATAATTACATTGTTTTCTATTTACAGTAGATTTCCAAGGCTCCAGAGGACAAAGTCATCTTGCCCACATTTATTTAATTGTTTTGTGAACAGAGAAAAACACAAACATTAAATTCATAGGGGTTTACAAAGTAACTGCTATACAGTTAACAATCCCTAAAAACGCATTCAAAGTGTTAAAGATGGACCTGCATGAAACCAAACCAGTTTAAAATGGCATGCAGACAAGACATGCAGTGGCAAGGGCAAACTTGAAAATGAAATTAAAAAAAAAACGCTGAGCTTAACTAGTGTCGCCATTTTTATAAGAAACACACCTGCAGGAACCTTAAACCGCAACACACTGTCGTACAAAAGGGTAAGCCATGTGTGCTGCAGCACCTGAGGGCACCTGGTCTCTCTGTGCCAGTGGGACCTATGTTAACTTACAGCAGTCATTATGCCCAGACGTTGACTTTATGTTGAGAGTTTTACATACTCCCGTTGTCCAATTGTAATGAAACTTGCTAAGACATTCTTTAGCACAAGCCATGAGAGTATATCACTGACTTAATCGTGTATACGTTTTTTTTTTTTTTTAAATCATGTGCAGTAATAATTGTTCTCAAACATAGTTCAGGGTCATGATTGGCTATACTAATGCATATGTTTATACCCAAAAAAATAATAATTTTTGTTTCATACATTTGTGATGAATTCTGTGCCTGGAGCAAAGTCATTTGTTTAACAAGGTGGTACAGCGCAGGTGCACTATGGGTTGGCTGTCTTTGTTTTCCTGACAATGGCCCATATTTATCAAAGCGGTTTGCACCACTTAGTTTGGTGAAATTAAAAACACAGCCGCAATGTACAATGTAGGTAGTTCTTAAATTAACCTAGTTCTGTAACTATTAGATTTTCTTTGAACATTTAAAATTGTCTTCGTGAAACCTTTAAATACCTTGGAAACTGAGTGTAAACATAGGTATACGGATAATAGCATGTTATTGCTATAGAAGTGTGAACTGAAGTGGGCCCATTAAAACTCAAATCAGCCTTCTGCTGGAAATGACTTTTGATCCCTACAGTATTCAGGCTTGAAAAAAATTAGGACACAGTCATCCCTTAGTCCAAAGGTGCGCATCTAAGCTTTTATCACAGGCTGCCTACCCAGAAAACTAGTTTAGCCTAACGTGATTACTGTTAATGCCATTTCATACTGCACGATACACAGACAAAAATATACAAAACAATTAAAAACAAAGCATTAATATCGTAACATTAACATTACTGTTAATGCCATATACACACATATTGCACAATAATACAAGTAAAATATCTAAAATATAAGGTTTTCTACTCAGTTGTAGCAGGCAGCAACGTAGCAACACAGGACAGTGACGTCACTTTCAGTGAGGTCCCTGCGTTAGTCTCCCATTCCCTTTACACTTCTCATAAAACTACAATGAGATTGACATGTTATTGATCAAAGCGTAAAAAGGCTGTACCTCTTGTTGGGGCTACTAACAAACAGAGGTATTCCTAAAAAATGGGCAAAGTGATATAGTTAGCAATAATCGATTCCTGGTTTGCCGAACAAGGGCTTAGGATAGAAACTGAGAAACCCATGAGCCACAGGAGGCTGCTCCTTTCCCCACACAAGCGAACCATTTAATTATATCTCTCAATTGTATCGTACTATATTGCAGTACAACAAGGAACTAATGCAGGTAAACAGTGGCACTGTAAAAAAAACTTTATAAAATCAGCCCCAAGAGGTTTTCAGCCACAAGCCAATGGGCTCTAATAATGGCAGCCAGATGGAGGTGGGTAACCTTTGAAAAACACTTCTGGTATCTTAGAATGTCAACTATCAGTGGCTTCAAAGGGGAGAGAACCAGTGTTTTAAGCCGTTTTATTAACTTATATTTGTACCAGTTACAACTTGGCTCCTTTTTCTTGTTTAATATAATTTGATTTTATTATTTGCTTATTGATGATGATTTGGGTTCTGCTGATATTAAAACAGTGTTATAGGTCAAAAGTTATGGCTGCTGTCTTATCTTGGTGCCCAATTCCTATAATGTAGGACCATGTGACCTACAGCACAGGACGTGTTGTACAGTATTCATAGTCGTACTTCTGTAAATATACACTTAAAGTAAAAAGTAATAATTAGTTAGATGATTTTTTTTTAATGGACCTTGCACAAAGCTGCTGCTGCTTCTGTTGTTCCTTAGCTGTTGATAAGCAGAAGTTGTGGTCAAACCCAAGGCCTGGCAGTTGCTTCAGGCGCTGTCCCATCTGTACTGGTTTCCTTAGGTCAAAGGGCGAATCCTGCACTGGCTTCACTTCTCCTGGAGAAACAAAAAACAAATAAACAACTGAAACCATCTGGTTTGACAGCTAGTCACGTGGGGTCCCGCTTTATCATGACTCATCCGAAATGGGATAGTAACAAATGTTTTAAGACACAATATTAAGCAATGTCATGCACAGTTGAACAGTGTGATGTGTTACATAACCAACTCTTTAGCATTTTTAAGACGGTTGTAAAATGAGTAGAATCAAAGTTTTGAAAAGTAGCAATTATTTTTAATTTTTTTATTCTTTCATTACGTTATTTATTCATTACAGGGCTAGAAATAAGACTCCTAATGCATAGTAGTTTGGTCCATTTCAGGTTTTACTAACTGTAGTCCCAACTGAAGATGAAAAAAAAACAAGAGTTTGCAGGTCAGAAAACCCAAAATGGCTCCAACTGCTATGCAACGGGAGTCTTATTTCAGTCCATGCTTATATGATCAAATAATTCACCATGACCCATATCCACTGTATGCACATGTAATCAGGTAAGTTCAACAAACAAGCAGACACAGAGAGTCCTTGATATACCTGATATATTACGATAGTCTTCTCTTGATATTAAGACTGCTGGGAGAATTCACCAAAACAATGCAAGAAACAATTTAAACAGTTATGCTTGGGTAGTCTTTCAGTACAGTTACATAGTGCTGTAAAATGAGGGTGCTTCAAATGGCAATTACCAACCGATGTTTGAGGAAGTTGTGGGCTGATTTCCAGTACCTGAAGTCTTGGTTGATGACTGCATGGTGGACCCTATCCACTAACTACAACTGAAGTGACATCAAAAGCCCCAATAAAACTCATGAGATCATCTACTTCAAGTCAAAGACACTAGTGTTTTCTACCACCTGTATTTAGGATCAGTTTAAAAAATAAAAATACAAAAAATACGTTTTCCACAGTAACAGACTGTAGAATAATATCATAGGTGTATACTGGATCTTAACTGGGCCTTAGAAAAGAAAAAAAAAAAAAAAAAAAAAAAACTTTCATTGCGATTTACATATCCAGCAACCACATCCATGGTCTAGAGGTTTGAACAAGGCCACATTTCCTAAGCAAATATATACAGCTCCCCACATGGGGATACTTAATCCAAAACTTGCTTTGAATAAATGCTTTAAATAAATATATTGTTTCCTATGCTGTTGTTATCAGTGAGTAAGTGCTGGAAGGTGAATAGATTAATTATGTACCCCAATAGTCTGAGGCACAGCCCTCCATCACCAATTACTGTTTAATTCTTCTACCTCTAATGCTGAACTGACCAGTCAAAAATAGATACATTTTTACCCGATTGGCTTGAAATGGATTGGGAGCCTGGTGACAGGGCAAGACGAGGGAGATGTGTGGGGTCCACCTGTGCTCTGCACTCACACTAAAAACTGGAATGGCACAAACAGCTAGGCAACGGGAGTGTGACAGGATAGTGTCACGGCCCAGGTTGGTTACTGGCAGAAAAGAGACCCAGAAACAGAAGCTGCAGTTCAAGCACTAAAGCACACATTTGTTAAACAAACCCAAAAAACAGGAGTCAAATAAACACAGCACAGAAGGCCAAAATAAAAGGTTCAAACAAAAGAACAAAAAGAGCACAAACGCTCAAACCCAAACTCCTCCAGCAAACAAAGGATTTTGTTTCCTTTATACATGTGGCCACTCCCTACTTAGCATCAGTTACCTAAATAGAGAATGGCTACACCTGTGATTGCTGGCAGGGACAGATTTAACCCCATCCCTGCCAACCTTACATTCACACACATGCACTATTTACAGCAGTGGGGCTTCTGACCTGCCACAGGGAGTCTTAAACTACACTGTGGCACATCTTATAGACTTCCTCAACAGCACTCTTTGAGAAGTGGAATGTCAGTGTGAAGTTTTCTGAAAAAGCTAAAATCACCCTTAAGACACAAAAATGGAAAAAAGTGGAAAACAGTTATCAATTAATTCAATTTCAGTGTAAAATATAACATGGCACACTTGTATCTTTGGGGAGTGTTCTAACTTTACACTGGGGCTTCTACTGCTGCTTAAATTGTTGAACATGGATAAGGGCCACCACAAAAAGATGGTTTGTCAACCCAAACTGCCATTTGAAGCATCCTCATTTCTTTCGTATTCAATGTGCAGCCATTTATGCTATAAATAACGAACTGTACAGAAAGACTACCCAAGGATAACAATGTAACTACTTTGAGTATTTTATTGTTAAATAATTTGGTATACATATACTAACTAGTATTTCTATTAGTTTCCTGGTCTGTTTTGAGGGCAGGAATATTTGCTATACTACTAGATTGAGCGCAGTGATCTGTCCTAGACCTGTATACTGGTTTGCAGAGTTAAGAGTTAATGTAGCAATAAATGCATTTCATTTTGCTCAGAACAACAGCTTTTGTAAACAAACATACCTCAAGTGCACCAAAATACAACATGCCATACAACATCTACAATAACATGTCTGTGACCTGCTTTCAACAAACACTACTGCAAGATAACCCGTAAACTATATTCCTTTTTTAGTATACTATAGTTCAGTTCACCTTTGATTGGTTTAAATAGCCCTGAATTCCAAAATATACTGATAACACTTCTCTGCGTTTTTACTTGAATGTAAGTAATACACGTGTTTCCTGTCAGTCACATGTTTAATGCATTTATATTTTCCTTATTTGCACAGAAGTCTTGTACCCATTTCTTGAATATACAGGAGATCTGCATCTAAGTATGCTTTTGTAATTAAATAAAGAATAAGGAAACCTAACTACCTTATTTAGTCGATGCATATTTAGTATGTAGGATTACCCTGTCAGTGCATTTTGCCCAGATAAATGAAAAAGCATTAGTGCCATAGTGGAAGTGTACAGTAAAGACTACTGAAAGCTACGTATACTGTATATATTCACCAACCTGTAGGAATCATTGTGTCATCCACAGGCAGGTAGGCATCTGCCATGATAGACACTTCATGGTCATAGATATCAGGGGTTCCCTGGACGAAATAAAAAAGGGATTCTCTTCTGGTTATTGAAAAAAAGACAGAATAAAATGGGGTTCTGCTTTTAAATACTTCATTGAGGTAAGAGAGTACAGAAGATATAATAACAAATAAATATAAGCTTGTACAACATCATATTATACGCAGACATCTTATGACGTTTCACTGTGAAATTCAGTTTGCCGAGTACAATATTAATATTGATAAAGTAAAAGCACAGAAACAATTAGCACTGCACTGCCAGTTATACTATAAATAATCAAGCAAATACATCTTATATTTGATTCTACTGTGAAAACTTGGAGAATTCAGTTCTGTTAAATCTCAACCTTCCACATAATCTATAACACAGAATACATTTAAAAGGAAAAAAAAAAAAAAGCTCTTACATGACCTGCGAGATTGAAGTAGGAATGGTTGGTGAGATTGATGGGAGTTGACTTGGTGGTCTGTGCCCTGTAATTAATTGTCAACACCTCTCCTTCCAGTATGTAGGTCACCCATACTTTCAGCTCCCCGGGGAACCCCTCTTCACCATCTGCACTTGTCAGTGAGAACCTCACGCCACTCGGAAGTGCTTCGGGGGTCCAGATGGCCTGGAAGACAACAGGGAGTCATTTCACCAGGAGCCATGTGCAGGCATGCGGAAGAGAGAGGACCAAACCTACACAGAAGAAGATGCCTGCGCATGGAACTGTGTGGCATATTATAACTGTGGTGAACAGAACCTCAGGGATCCTAAGGGTTAGATAACCAAATCTTAAAAACATTCTTTTCATAACAACATTAAGTCTCTAATTTTCTTCAGTCTACATTTTTACATTCATTCTGGTTAAGCCCATTCTTCCCCAGCCACGATGCTAGAAGTTCACTTCCATTGTTACCAAGAGTACCTCTTCCTTATTACAGGAGTTCAGGAGTACCTCTTCCTTATTACCTCTTCAGTTCTTGTTGCCTGTCGCGGACAGATCAGCCTACATATCTTACAGAAGGAAGTGCCAGCACCATCTTGTGATAAACTGTGCTTGATAATACAAAGACACTTTGGCAGATCTAGGCTACATTACACACGTCTATGGCAAGCAACTAGAACTGAACAACGGTTTCTAAACCAAGATGAAAGCACCTTAACATATATTATATAAAAAAGTTAAAAAAAAAAACACGGAATTTGAGTAATTGCAATATAACCCCCCCCCCCCAAAAAAAAAAAAGAAAAGGAAATGTAATTTGAAGTTACTACCTTTGAATTAAAATGCAAGAGAAAACTTGGTTAGTATTTACTGTTACTGTCTCCTGTGTATGCCTGCATATTGTTTATAATGTTTCAAAGCAATCTTACAAACCCACCAGTTTCTCATCTGATCACCATAGTGTTGCTCATTTTTCTCATCCACCTTAATATTGTTGAAACAGAAAAAAAAACAAAAAATATGCTTGAGAGGTAAGTTTTATTCAGAACAAGTGAGGTCGAGGTATTTTGTTCAGATGGTAAACTAGAGATGTTCTTCAAAGACGAGAGTTCTAATGTTGGGGTAGTAAAATGAATTGCTGTTTAGTTGAAAATCAAAAACAAATTTACAGTAATACACAGTATGTCAGGAGCCAGTAAGAAATTACAGTGTTGTAAAGTCACACCTGTAAACCCCAAACAAGCCAGTATTCACAGCTGCTGAACTAGAAATGGGCACTGACAAGCAGCAGCTGTAGGTGAATCAGCAGCCGACAGAACCTCTGTAAAGAAGTATATCAGCCTAATTGTGTTTGAATGGTATCTAATAAAACATGGATTAAATAAATAGTTACCAATTGTTTATTAAATTAAATTTCAATGGTAAGAAACAATTTGCCACAGCATTATTCATCTAATAATATTGACTCTGTCCATAGTAAAGTAGTGACATTTTTTTGTTCTTCATAAATTGGATGTCCTATGGTATTTCATAAGGGAACATGATTTATGCACAGCTGTGACTAGCTGGCACACAGATGCCCCATACTGTCTGCCTCAAACTAAATGGATCTGAAAGCCACAGAGTATTGGAACAGAGCTTCACCCTGCTGCCATTGGCAATTCATCACCTACCTGCACAGCACACTTATTGTAAACAAATCCAACTTCTCCCTGTCCTGTATTCTAATGTAACTTTTTCAAACAGCATGCGTAAGTTCAGTATAAATCCAGCAGATGCGCCAAGAACGAAGGGTATCTTGTAGGGCTGGGAATTTTAAACGTATAAACTCTGCCTCAGTGTACAATGGTGATGTTCATCTCTATTTTTTTTTTTTAAAACCACAATCTGAGACAAAGTTACTTCTATTAAAATTTTTTTTAAAAACTACAGAAGATCGTAATAGATTCCTGTTTTGTTGTTGTTAAATGAACCTTTAAGAAACACACTGTTCTAAAACATTGTACTTTCTGAAAATGTGTTCAATATGTATAGTATAAAGTCTTCAATAGCAACTTGAATTACAACCATAAATATAAACATTTCAAAATATAATTTGATGTGTAAGTGTTTTAATTTTATTTATTTTTTTTTACTTTGTAGTTAAGTCTTTGCAATGTTAAAATGTTATTTGCTTATTTAGGGTTTATTTGCTTAGAAAAATACTAACCAGGGCTGTCAACATCAGAATGTAATATAGTGTGTGTGTGTGTGTGTGTGTGTGTGTGTGTGTGTGTGTGTGTGTGTGTGTGTGTGTGTGTGTGAGTGGATATGGTTTAAACGTTTAAAACACTGACATTTCAGAGTTTAAGCGTTCACAAAATTTTAACAAAAGCACATCCCTAGTATCTTGTAGGATTATTCTGTCAAACATCATTAAGCACAAGTATGATTTAATAATAAATACTTTTAAAAGAATGTAACTGTGGCATGAACTACTAACCAGGAAAATAACTACCCATGCCAGTTGGCTGGGTCTGCTTTTCTTTTTTTTTCATTGCTGTGTCAATCCTGCTTAGACCTGACAAACCGTATGCTATCGTGCACTGCTGCGTCTCCTCCAGTCAAAAAGATGCTTCTTTAAAACACTCAAGAATTTGGTTTTTAGCCTAAATTACGAAATCACTTGCCAATTATGTAGTTGGCTGAAAGTGTCAAATTAGCCTCAAGGTTACAGCATAAAAAAAAAAAAAACACAACAAAATAAAAATAACCAGCACATTCCACAAATGTTAAACTATTTGAACTATTTGAACATATTGGGAATATAAAAGGCATTATGAGACTCTCCATTAGAGTGCCGGTCATTTTTAAAATGTTATACTGTACTACAAAAATAACGTGGATGAGGCTGTGTACAGTGTGTATAAGGAAAAGACTTTAAATAATAGTGAATAAATTACCTTACATTAGATAAGAAATATGGGATTATGCGCATTCTGTAGTATTCTAGGTTCTTTCATTCATTCATTCGTTATTTGCCGTGCTTATACTATTAATCAGTTCAAGAAAGAAAAAAAGTAAAGCTAAAGTATATTTCAGCTGATGATTGTGTCAAGATATTTCCCAAAGAAACGGTACATGGAGGTAATTGCTTTGCACATCTTGTAATGTGTCTTTGGAGAAAATACAATCGATCTACTACAAAGGCTCCTGAAGAATGTAAAATAAGCAGCTTTCAGAAAACAAACAGGAAAGTCAGCACAGATCAAAAGTATTCCTGTCGGTTGTAGCCAAGTTAAATCAATACTACAGGTACGATCCAGCACAGCCACCTCGCTTCAAACAACCTGCTGCTTACTTTTTAAGCAGTTAGAATTTTAGACCCGAATGGGCACGTTTTCTTTGCTTTGACTCAGTACTAATAAAATAAGTTAATCAGATGGGACAAAACATGACAACGAACATGCTGCATATATTGCCTTTATTAAAGTATGCCAGATGCCCTTGGGTAACCGAGTTTTGGGACTGTTTTTATACTAGATTTCCACATCTGTATAACTTGGCAAAATGTCAGCAGTAACTGCTGGAGGATGTTGCATGCTTGACTTTAACAAATGCCAGCACTCCGTTTTAGTAAGGAAGTAACCTACCCACGAAAAATACGTCAATTTACAGCGATTTAAGTAGATCCCTATTTAGAATCAACTACTACTGCATGTAGTAACAAGGTGGTGCTTTATAGAGTTTAGTTTCTTTAAATCCTGATTAGCCTGGGGCTAACATTCACACAGCAAAGAAAAACTAGAGACTACTCATGTATAAAATGAAAAAGAGATTAAAATAATTTCCAAAACATCAATAAAAGTACTTCAGAACTCTAGCTGTCTCTCGAAGATAAATTCATTGCCAAGACCCTTGGTCTTCGATTTCCTCATTTCAGAAAGCTATGTGAGGCTCTGACCTTTCCACGTTGTTATCTCTATTAGAACTATTGTTATTTCCAATAGTGTTACATAACATCAGTTACACTTTCATTAGTGCTCCATTAATCTTGCAAGGCATTTGCTGGTTTTAAAGTGAGCAAAACAAAAATGGAACTAATAGCATTTGTCAAGAATTCACCTTACATTGCCTCTACATTCAGGATGTGGTTACCCTGACATTTTTGTTTCCAGACAACACTCTTACATTGCCGTTGACTAGGGGACACTTGTCATATATAGCCTATGTCACATCCTGTATACAAAGGTAGTAAAATTAGTAAAGCAGTCAATGTGAAAACTATCCATTCAACAAATTAGGCTTTCAGAATGGCCTATCATTTTACATATCGGCTGCCAAGCCAGTGTTACTCTCAGGTGTGTGTCTCCTATTACAACAGAGTTTCAGATGACTAAATGGAAAAAGCAAAGCAGAAACCAGCCCTTTTTACCAAACACATTTACTCTTAGATCCAGTCTTCGATATGTACCTTAACCTCTACAACTCCAGATGCACGAAATGCAATTGGATAATAAAGTCACTTCATGATTTCGATCTCTCCTCCCCGTCTTCAAAACACACATCACATTACTAACACACTTTAGGGAATTATGACAGAGAGGAGGGATGTGAGCTGCAAATCTCTGTACAAAGGGGGCGCAGCCAGAGCGCTGTGTTTTCTTTTTAAATGTAGTCGTTGCCAATTATTTTTTTTTATTTTCTCCCAATTTGAAATAACCAGTTATTATTATTTAGGCTCGGCTCACCGCTACCACTCCGCTTCTTTACATGCTGCGGCCCAGGAGCTACAGCGTAGGAGGACAGCGCAGCTCCCGGGCAGCTAACAGGCAAGCCTGCAGGCGCCCGGCCAGACTACAGGGGTCGCTGGTGCGCGGTGAGCTGAGGACACCCTGGCCGACCTAGACCCCTCCCCCCCCAGCGATGCCTAGTTCCAGCACCCCTGATTGTAAGACTGTTTGGACATTCACTTTGTCAACCACACCATTCACCTCCTGACAGGCATGTACACAAAGAGATTGAACAAAAAAAACAGACTATACAGCGAACTTTCACGTGAGCAGGTACGGTATGGTAATCCATAGCCAAGGATAGGAGAGTGCTATTTACCAAGCCATTAGCACCCTTTTATTGCATTTTATTGACATGAAAGTAATAGTAGATCCACAAGGCTCCAGACTACACAGCATCTAATGTTTCCATGAGCAATGTGTGCATAGTAGACCTCTGCTGAACAGCCTGCAAATCCAAAATCAATCAAATACTGTCAAACATTATGACTATACAGTAAGAAAAAAACATTTCCCTTTTTAATTTCTGTTTTACTATTTAGAGCTATAAAAAGCTTAAAGGTGTCCAACCTCTTAGTGCTGCATGTGGATATGCAAGAGCAGCAGACTCACAGTCTAACTTAGCTGCTTCTAGGTTTCAAGGGGGGAGGAAACTTATCCATACGGCTAAATCTACATTAGGGAACTGTAACCAAATAAGGCTATCATCAGTGTCTGCTTTCTGATTAAGTAGAGTGCATAAAAGTTCAAACCATGCTAGCTTGTACAGCAGCTCTGACACCATGTAATTATACTTTACTGGGCCACTTTCAGATGACAAGTCTCCAGTCATGCCAAGCTGGGAATTCTATTGCCATTACGTGAAGCCATTATTTTGACACATTTAAATTGTTCAATGTCAGACCCACACTGGACTGTGCATTTCTCTCTGATAAAAGATTTCCTTTTCTTTTTGACAATGTTTGCAACCACTAGATACTAGAACATCAGATAACTACAACTAAAATAGTCCACACTAGAACATTGGTAATATCTGATATAGAACATCATGCAAGAGCTAATGTAATAGACACTGCACCCCTATTAAAAATCAATGCATTACGGGAATTCAGTTTGGAGACTCTGAAATTGAGCTTGTGCTGCAGAAATTTGACCCAAAGCACATTTAGGATCAACCTATTCAACCAAAGTAAATAAAGGACTAGCCACTTTAGCATCATGAGGACATGTAACGCCACTGAGCAAGAACCTTGTGACACATAATCGACAGTGTGTGCAATTTATATATATATATATATATATATATATATATATATATATATATATATATATATATATATATATATATATAAATATTCATAATTACACACACACACACAAGTGTTATCATCATTACCTTTTAGTGAGTGGCCTGTTAAATGGGTCAAGTCAAAGATTTGCATATTTTAGTACAGAATCTGTGAGGTTTAAAATTTACCTTGTCAAATCCTTTCAGTCCCCCATGGATAGCGTTAGGCCCATCATTGATAGCAAGCTGGTACTCCTTCCCATTGGCAGTGAATTTACCTTTGGCAATCCTATTGGCTACACGTCCAATTACAGCTCCAAAGAAGCGAGGATTGGCCAAATATCCTTTAACACAATGAGAGAAAAAAAATAAACATAATTTCATCATCATCATCATGTAGTATTTTAAGTGTGTCATATTTAAAGGAAGCACTGACAGTTCACATTATTTTAAACATCATTGTTTTTTCTGTATGTCTTTCTTGTAGGTTTTAGAGCTATATTATTTCTTTACAAGTAAGCAACTTCAAGATACAGCAAAAGCTGCCATTCTCAATATTTTCAGTAAGTTCAGCTATTCTGAAATACCATTTCTCTATACCATTTCACTCCTGACACAGGAGACAGATGTCCCTATTTTTTAAATTAGGGGATTATAAATGTAGAGTAGGTAGGACTGGCATGGCTGAAAGGTCACCATGCCATATATTAATGGAAAAAGTAAGACTACTCAGTCCAGGAGCTTAGGATTTGCCACAATTGCAAAGGCACATTTACAAAATAATTATAATAACTTAATATTGGATATATATAACCCATAACCAATCAGAATGATTACAAACTACATAATGTGGTAACAGGAACTTACATACATGTGTTGTTAATTATTATAAAAAAACTATAATTCGTTTGAGAACCGTAACTGGCTGAACATTTAAAATGTACCAACATTTCCATTGCAAAAAATAAAGTACAGTCCTGCAATAAAATACTGTACCGTATTTGATTAGTTACTTTGCGATGGAGGGAAATTAAGTAAGGAACCGAGACTCCATACCAAACGAAGCGAACTTACTGCACTGCTTTTACTTCTCAAAAGGAAATATAATTCAACTTTATGACTTATTAGAATTGATCTTGTTTGTTGTTCGATGCACTGTGTCTACCATTTCACTACCGTGACACTAAAATAGTAATAATATAAAAAATAAAGTCAGTAACAGAAGTTAAAAAAAACGCCACCAAGAACCCACCTTCTGGGTTATCAAAGCCCAGAACAATATCATCGATTTTCCCATTCTTGTCTTTGGTCTTTAAAGAAGTTATTATACATCCAAGCGATATAATTTCCATTGTTACGGATTCTGACTTTAATTGGAATTTCTCAACAGTTCCTACCCCGGGCAAACATTCACAGGCGTCCTTTGTTACGTCTGTCATTTTTAAGTTAGAAGCAGAC
The DNA here is from genome assembly GCF_017654505.1 of Polyodon spathula. Lineage (NCBI taxonomy): Eukaryota > Metazoa > Chordata > Actinopteri > Acipenseriformes > Polyodontidae > Polyodon > Polyodon spathula. The sequence goes on along the minus strand of NC_054539.1, from coordinate 14,392,867 downwards.
CGTGCAAAACGTGTTAGTAATTCTAGAGCTGTCAGCAAATAATAAGTACGATTGTTAATGATTACGCTAACAGCAGTAACTGCCTAAAGCTTTGTCATTATAGAAACAAACAAACAAAAAAACCTGCACCAAATGCCTTTTCTACGCCAGAATATAGCGTGTGGTTTACTTTTATTTATTATATAATAGAATAAAAATAATTATTATAATATAATTATATTTCTGCGTTAGCATATCAATAAAGTATAACACTTTTTGGCCTTCAACGACGTTGTCTCAGGTCTCCAGACCGCAGTATTCCCGCAGTCAAGCGTAAAAACGGCTCGAGTTAAAAAAAGGTTCACAGTGTCTTAAAAAAATTTTGTATAAGACTCTATTCCTGTAAAACTATTAGGCCTACAGTACATGTAGCTGGCTCTTTGAGCTAATATATATATATATATATATATATATATATATATATATATATATATATTGACCATATATTATTCATGTGGTGGCAAAAAAAAAAAAAAAAAAAAAGTAGATTCAAAATCAATGATTCAGACTAACAGAAAATAGCAAGTTGATTCACTGTTGCCTGCTGCAAAAACAAAAACAGATTAATGCAGGCCACAAAGAAAGAGTGCAAAGAAGAGTGACCAGAATTATTCCGGGCTTAAAAGGCATGTCATATGCAGACAGGCTAAAAGAATTGAATCTGTTCAGTCTTGAACAAAGAAGACTACGTGGCGACCTAATTCAAGAATTCAAAATTCTAAAAGGTATTGACAGTGTCGACCCAAGGGACTTTTTCAGCCTGAAAAAAGAAACAAGGACCAGGGGTCACAAATGGAGATTAGACAAAGGGGCATTCAGAACAGAAAATAGGAGGCACTTTTTTACACAGAGAATTGTGAGGGTCTGGAATCAACTCCCCAGTAATGTTGTTGAAGCTGACACCCTGGGATCCTTCAAGAAGCTGCTTGATGAGATTCTGGGATCAATAAGCTACTAACAACCAAATGAGCAAGATGGGCCGAATGGCCTCCTCTCGTTTGTAAACTTTCTTATGTTCTTATGTTCTTAATTATGCAGCCAAAAAGTCTGGCAGAAATTCATATACGTCCTTTGATGTCTTTGAAATGGAAGTAACCCCTGGAGGGGTAAACAGAGTGAAAAAAAAAAAAGGTTAAGTACAGTATTAACATTAGTGATGTGCGGGATCATTTTCAATATTAAGCCCAGGATGAAAACATTGTGGCCCTGTCTTTTATTTAAATCTGAAAGTCCATGCTGCACACAAATTGAGAATATATCCATTACATAGATTTTTTGCAGTTCTGAGATAGGAATCAAGTTGTAAGCAGTCTTATCTGAAGATATCAATTTATGACAAAATTATCAAAATACATATTATAAACAATTTTATTGTGCGACATACATTTTGTTCTTTATAAAAAAAAAGAGAGAGATGACAGGAACCAATAGACCATTGAAATAGACCCTTTTACAGCCAGTTTTACGGCTGCTGAAAAAAAATTATATCAGCACGGTCTAATTTAATGAAACATTTTGGATGTTAATCAGCTCATTACTGCATATTCCAAACTACAAAATGCCCATCTGGAAACAGTATCAGACCACTTAAATGCAAATGGAGAATCACAGTATGACAACAACCACAGGAACTCAAAAGAGACACAGCTGACAGAGGGGGTGGAGAGTGAAATAAAGGACATGATTGTAATTGGAAATGTGGCTGATGATACTTCATAGAAGGAGGTAGAGCTTGATGAAAACTGATTGACTGTGTAGAAGATGCAGCCATTATCAGAAGTGCTTGTGGAATCAATTTCAGGCGAGGTCCAGGTGAAGGTGATTGTGGATGTAGAAATGCCGTCCACATCTGTACATCCAGAATCAATAGAGAATGTATTAGGACTGGATTTATATATTTTTTAACATGTCCCGATATTTTTATTTCGATATTGTGGAAATGCAGGGTTTTATTGCCCCCACTATATGCGCCCATTTCAGTCAAAATGTCACTGATGGGAGCATGATCTGGACACTCACTATATAGAGAAAAAATATCTTTCTCGTGTCAAATGCTCACAAGTAAAAGTTGTGAAATGTGTTTCTAACAGATATATGACCCATGATATATCAATAAAATAAGAAGACCAGATATCTTGCCAAAGATATGTTTCCTCACGAAATCCAGATTCATTTTTATGTTTGGTACAGTGGAATACGCACTGTATCGACTGTGCAAGATCAAACTCTAACTCACAGCCGCTTCTAACCCCAGAAACACTGGACATTCTATCAAGAAGCCACTCACCAATCCTCCAAATCAACGGACCATCTCAACGTATCCAACAGAATATCTATTCTAATTTCAAGGATCTGCTCAAACCTGCTCATACCAAAGTAAACTTGAAAAATTCATATTGCTCGCATTAATTCTGTTTTCTGTCCCAACACTTCTATGCTGAGATATCTGGTCTCCAGACCCCTAGCCGCACCCCTAGCCGCACCTCTAGACCGATGTTTCTAACTGCACAGAACCCAGCAGTCTCCAAGTCCCGGTCTTCTGCAAGACTCAAAGATCTTCAAAAAGGTGGCCTTTCTTCCTTGAACTATTTGTGCCATTCCTTCAGGACTGGAGCTGCAACCACACCTGCTCAGTGAAACCTTAATGCATAGGCCATCAAAAAGCTTGGTCGGTGGTTTTCAGATGCTTATGAGATTTAGCAATACTAAAAACATTCTCGTTGCCCAGTAACACCTGGATCCAGCATTCTAAAGAAACACAATCAATCAATCTTTATTTTATATAATCGCCTTTTATAGTGGACCACCATCACAAAGATCTTTACAAGATGCAGTAACAAGAAAATCAATAATACTTTAAATACAGAGAAATGCATACTAGCATAGAAGGACTTCATCCCAGGATCCAACCCTACCATTTCCTTTGTTACATTGAAAGAAAAGCTAAACAAACTGCATTTTGCTATATAGTGCCACCTATAATGTTAGAATTGTTTTGGGTTTTTTTTAAGCCTGGAGGAGAAGCGGCTGAAGGTCAAGGGCCCCCAGAGATTTTTTCCTTTTAGGTTTATTTTTCTTCCATCCGTAACATTCAGTCGCACAAACGTAGATATCACATTATGTGATATTAATTAAAAAAAAAAAAACGTTTTTTCTGAGAGTATATTTTTCATTTTTGTACATTGCATAAAAAACTGAATTCCATATACTGTTTGTTCAGCATATAACAGGTGGATTATGGCTGGGAAGCATAAAGGTTAAAAAATAACAAATCAGGCAGCTATTGGTAGATTACTTTATCACAATTAATTCTGCAGTGTACCACATGTCTGGGGGATAACATGGCCATTGGTGTTAGGTAGCCACCCACATTATGTACAGTCAAGCGCTTGCATCTAGGGGGTAACACTCGAATTGTTGCCTCCCCTTTTATGTGGCCAACATTGGTGTTAGGTAGCAGTTGTGCTCTAGAGCTTAGCAAGGTTCCCAGGGCGCTGGCTCAAGGGTGGCACATATGAGCCACCAATTTTTCACCTTGATTTAGGTAATGTGACAGAGAGAATGAATCTTGGTTATAAATCTACCTCCAGACATGTGATGTTGTTGTGCAAAGGGAACAGAGTGCCCCAGACTGGATGGTCTGACAATTCATTCCAGGGAAAGGTGGAAGTCGGCCAGCTAGAAAGGATGCGGTGCCACGGTACACTAAGTCATTGCCCCAGAAGGGAAGCAATTTTGCACTCGCTAATCAGGGGGCATGACGGTACAAAAGGGGATGTGGCTATGTGACCTGGCTGAGACAAACCTAAAGTTACCATGAAATTTTATTGTTGGTTTGTTTGTCGGGTTCTAATTGTACTTGTTTGTTATTATTAGACTTCTAACACGTACCGGGAGTTTTTGCTTATAAGGCCAGCAACAACCTGGACAACACTTCACCATTGTACACCAGTTGTATTTCACTACTTGCATGTATGCCACTCACTCTGGAGTTGTGATCGTGTGTGTCTTTGGTGTGTTAATACTTGTATTATTATTTCAGGACTGCAACTTGTTGTTTAGAAACAGTGGAATACACATTGCTGTGCATTGCCTAGGATTATTCTTTGTGGTCGCCTCTACACCTATGCAGTGCAAGCCACTTTGCCACACTGGGTAACAACCATACTGTTGCTCCGCCTTCATTATACTTTAGCATAACCGAGGCAGAAGTGTTAAAGGGACTAGGAGCTCTTAAAATAAACAAATCCCCTGGGCCGGATGAGATCCTCCCAATAGTACTCAAAGAAATGAAAGAAGTAATTTACAAACTGCTAACCAAGATCATGCAGCAGTCTCTTGACACAGGGGTGGTACCGACAGACTGGAAAATTGCAAACGTAATACCGATCCACAAAAAGGGAAACAAAACTGAACCAGGTAACTACAGACCAGTAAGCCTGACTTCTATTATATGCAAACTTATGGAAACTATAATAAGATCCAAAATGGAAAATTACCTATATGGTAACAGGGTCCTGGGAGACAGTCAACATGGTTTTAGGAAACGGAGATCATGTCTAATTAACTTGCTTTTTATTTTTGAGGATGCAACATCGATATTGGATAATTGTAAAGCATATAACATGGTTTATTTAGATTTCCAGAAAGCTTTTGACAAATTCCCGCACAAAAGATTAATTCTCAAACTGAATGCCGTAGGGATTCAAGGAAACGCGTGTACATGGATTAGGGAGTGGTTAACATGTAGAAAACAGAAAGTACTGATTAGAGGAAAAACCTCAGAATGGAGTGTGGTAACCAGCGGTGTACCACAGGGATCAATATTAGGTCCACTGCTATTCCTAATCTACATTAATGATTTAGATTCTGGTATAGTAAGCAAACTTGTTAAATGTGCAGACGACACAAAAGTAGGAGGAGTGGCAAACACTGTTGCAGCAGCAAAGGTCATTCAAAATGATCTAGACAAGATTCAGAACTGGGCAGACACATGGCAAATGACATTTAATAGAGAAAAGTGTAAGGTACTGCACGCAGGAAATAAAAATGTACATTATAAATATCATATGGGAGATACTGAAATTGGAGAAGGAATCTATGAAAAAGACCTAGGAGTTTTTGTTGACTCAGAAATGTCTTCATCTAGACAATGTGGGGAAGCTATAAAAAAGGCTAACAAGCTGCTCGGATACATTGTGAAAAGTGTTGAATTTAAATCAAGGGAAGTAATGTTAAAACTGTACAATGTACTAGTAAGACCTCATCTTGAATATTGTGTGCAGTTCTGGTCACCTCGCTATAAAAAAGATATTGCTGCTCTAGAAAGAGTGCAAAGAAGAGCGACCAGAATTATTCCGGGCTTAAAAGGCATGTCATATGCAGACAGGCTAAAAGAATTGAATCTGTTCAGTCTTGAACAAAGAAGACTACGCGGCGACCTAATTCAGGCAATCAAAATTCTAAAAGGTATTGACGGTGTCGACCCAAGGGACTTTTTCGACCTGAAAAAAGAAACAAGGACCAGGGGTCACAAATGGAGATTAGACAAAGGGGCATTCAGAACAGAAAATAGGAGGCACTTTTTTACACAGAGAATCGTGAGGGTCTGGAATCAACTCCCCAGTAATGTTGTTGAAGCTGACACCCTGGGATCCTTCAAGAAGCTGCTTGATGAGATTCTGGGATCAATAAGCTACTAAAAACCAAACCAGCAAGATGGGCCGAATGGCCTCCTCTCATTTGTAAACTTTCTTTTGTTCTTATGTAAGTCCACTGAGGTTTCAGTTGTGCTCTAGACACAAAGATTCGGAGCTAACGCTTCCCAGGGGATCAACAATCGGCACTGTTGTCTCACCCCGCGCAAGGGGCAGCGACAGCTGCTGAGATGCGAATGCGCTCTGACTAAGCTGATATCATCATGTAGTCAAATCATCTGGGTTTGTGTTGTTTAAAAAATAGCTTGTTATTTTGGGGAAGATGCAGTCCTGCCTTTGCTTAACTATCAAAAGCCAGGCACTTATCGTGCAGCAGATCAATTGGTTTGGAGATTTAAATGGCCTTGTCTTTTGGGGAGGGCAGCTATGCTGTCTTCTGCCCATGGCTTCCCTACAGTCAGCCTCTCCACTTATCAGCGGGAAAATGTATGGGCAGTGGTTCCCCGAGGCAAGGCCAAACATGTATTGCATGTTACATTTTTTATTCAAGAACTTATACTATGCATAAATGTGTTATCATGTCTTATCAGTAACGAACATTCTGTCTATCGAATGAGTTCCCTGACTGAACCGGTATTACTGAACACAAAATCATTTATGGTAAACATGATACTTACCGTTGTGATACCAATTTAAACCCTGACAGAAATATACTACGGCCACCTAAGTGACTGAAGACTAAAATGGTTTCCGTTGGCTTATGGGCTTTTTGTATTTGTGCTTCCTGCTTTTGCTTTTTTTGTTTTCTGCTTTTGTTTTTGCATTTCATGCTTTTTTGTTTTTTTGTGTTTTCAGTTTTTTTGATTTGTGTTTTTTTATTTGTATGTGTTTTTTTATTTGTATTTCTGGTTTTTCAAATTGTATTTGTGTTTTTTTTTACTCGTATGTGTTTTTTTATTTGTATTTATTTTTTTACTCTTATTTGTGTTTTTTGATTTGTATTTATTTTTTGATTTGCATTTGTGTTTTTAAATTTGTATTTGTGTGTTTTGTTTTTATTTGTATTTCCGTTTTGCTCTTCAGGGCAACATGCTAATTAGAGGGCATTATTTCTGCATTACAATTTTAGACATATATATTGGCCCTTTAAAAATCTGTTGAGTAAAAAGTTCAGTGTTAAACATCTTTTCACATGCACAGCTATGACTTACACATGTTCGCTGAACCACAACGCTTCCCGCTTCCCGCTTCCCGCTTCCCGCTTCCACGCCACTTTGCAATAGTGTGTTCTACTTCCTGTATGGTTTGACAAGCAACTCTCAGAAAGGTGAACAACACTCAGTTGAGGAGTATTGTCCAAAAGGCATAGGCATGTGACATGCACAGGTCTAGTGAATTTACCAGAACTTTATACATCTTTTAATAGTCTCAAAAAACAATTAAATCATGGTGAAGCACAGGCAAATGTATTATATAAACCTTAAGCTATGTTTTCAAGGTTGATTGCTATTTGAGCAGGCTTCAGCATACAATCAGGTGAGAGACAATTGGACAGGGTTGGTTCTAGAAATGTTTTGATGATCTGTGACACTTTGAGTATGCATCTATCTACAGAACCTTGTCCAGTTGTGATTAAACTTTTCAAGGACCTTCTTTAGCACAAACAATTGAGTGTATCATAATCTTATATATTGTAGCATACTGTTTATCAAAAGAAACGGGTTTCCAGTTGCACAGAAACTTGCTAAGAACCTTCTTTGGTAAAGCTGTTGAGTGTATCATAATTATTTTTTTATTTTGTTTGTAAGAGGTTTTGAAATGATGTAAGAAGTAACTGCTTCTACAGGTTTGTAAATGCTTTAATTGATAAAAACAACCTTAAGAAAAATTGTCCTTTTCAAGTTTCAGCATTGATTACAACAGTAATCAGGGAGTAAATTCTTACATTTGGAACAGCAACTGAAAGAATGAGTCAAAATAGTCACTTCTTCTTTTAATGGTCAGGAACCAGGGACATTGAAAATTACACATCAAGTTTAGTAAGGAATTTGCTTTTTATGTAAAGTTTATGTTGACCATCTTCAAGGATAAGACTTTTTTTTCAAAATCACATTATACATACACTGATTTTTTAATATTATTTTTTTATGTTCTTTTTAGTACCTACTGCTACCCCTAGTACTACTGATGCAAATTAAAACAGACATGTAGAGTAAGGATCTGGGAAAAGGAAATGAAAGCATTACCAATGTACCGAATGGTGAAACAGTCATGTTATTATGACAGTCCCAAGCCAAGAATAGATATTAGAAAAGAGTCACTGGAGTCACCAGGCAAAACTGTCCAAGCAGTGGGGGTCAAAGTTTCTTCAATTGTTTCCGCTCAAAAACACAAGCCAAGTTAGTAGAAGCAATTGACCCAAGTGGCAAGTGGAACCTTGACCCTCACTGCTTTTACAGTAGTGCCTGTTTGCTCTGTGCTGGGCAAGGTTGCCCCAATGTTTTCTTGAAACTTGGCTTGTGTTTTTGATATCTCTACTTTAAACGGCTGGGCACTTTTGATAACTTGGCATTTTTTTCACATTTCCAATGTGTTTTTGTTTAAAGCAAACTCTGAAGATGCAATTAACCTAGTAAGCTGAGATATACTAATAACACATGCCAAAGAATAATTCCAATTGTATTTTTAAACATGTCATACATTGCAAACCATCATACCTACTTACCGAGGAGTTGCAATTATCACTCAATTATATTCAATTATATCAATATCACTCAATTATATTCAATTATATCACTCAAACACTCAATTATTTGACATTGGAAAATAACTAACCTTACCTTATGTCAGTGTTTGTGTTGTGCTGCTTGATTAGAATCATTAAATGCAACAAAAAATATTCAGCAAATGTGACACTTTTATTTTTCTTTACCTGTACGTTTAAAAACTCTAAAAACCGGCAAAGATTTTATTATTTTACACCAAGCAAAAAAATAACGATTCGCCGGTTTTATTGAATAATGTCCTCGTGGCTTTGTTTTAGTGCTCGATAAATATGTTAGATTAACTTTATATATATAAAATGTGCGTGTATGTGTGTTATAAACAGAACAACAGTTCTACCTTATACCTTTATACTTAGATAAATCTACACACCTTTGGACCAACATGTAAACGTAAGCATATCATCGACAACATTAACAATAGCTTAGAAAAGACATGCATATAAATCACTTACTAAAATTTTTAATTTCTAGCACTCAGACTGAGTCAATTCAACCCGTGCAAGCCCAGGCTTGAGTAATTCTGTCTACTCTGACGGACAGCGTACGCATCAGAACATTTCGCACAGGAAGCATCGGATTCCCCGCCCTTTACCTTCTGACAAAGGCGATTTTACAGTTACAATTGAGAGTGTAACCACAGACAAGCGATTCCCTCCAATAAGAATGGCAGAAGGCGGGACTTACCTGTCCCTACAGTAATATGAACAAAATAGTCATAGCTGATAGATAGATGGAGGGAATTGGTGGCGTTGGTCGACGATCGCTGTGCTGGCTCTGTGAACTAAGGGAACTGACTGAAGAAGTAAACGGTGCGGCCGACGCTTAGCAACTTTTAATGCACCGCAAATTGATGTAACACAGTGGATACCTCTTTATTTGCTTTTGCTGTTCGCTGTTAAATTGGCAGAATAATGTCTATGGTTGAGGAATACGAAGAAGGGGAGTATGAGAGAGCTGCCAAGCGACTCAAGACTGTAGAGGTAGAGTTGGAGGAAGGAGAGGACTTAGATGACTCGGATTCGACATCTCCCGGCTTGCTACTTGGTGACGATAATACAACCGTAGCAGGTGGAGGAGAAAAAAAGGCCCATTGGTCCTCAAAATATGGATCAAATAGAAGGGTAAGAAAATATATTGTTAACGGCATTGTAATAATAATAATAATAATAATAATAATAATAATAATAATAATAATAATTGCATAGGATAGATAAGTGGAATGGAATGTATTTGATACAACTTTTCTAAGCTGCGTATGTGTAGGTAACGGTACTATTAACGACAGCATTCGCATCAAACCTTGGTGTCCCATCATCACATTGGTTGCTGTGTTAGTCTTGTTTCTGATTATATTGTTTATAATCAAATAACACTGCGCATAAACTCTTAATTTCTTATTTAGAAAATTCCGTTGAATTTATTCTGAGCAGCGTTGTTAACGTTCTTCTACGGGTCAAATGTGTTCAGCTTAGTAACGTTTTGCTTTCTGGTTGTGCGCACAGTCATGCTATCTGTACTGTAAGATAAAGAAGCTGAGGAAATGTAATATAATTGTTCCAGATATTTTAGCTCTAGTCCACTTACAGTGAACGTCATCCAACCCTTCCCTGCTTTGTTGTGACAACATAACACTTATTTATAGAATTAACCCTTTAAATACTTCGATTCGCCGCAGAGGCACAAAGGGGTTAGGTTAAGTATATTTAATTCAAAGAGGTATGCGGGTTTTTTGTTTGTTTTGTGCTTTCCTGTGGGGAAATGGAAGTGGCATAATATTCACATTTTCAGTCACCATCGCAGCCCAGTCTTTCAACGTTCTTTGCTTCCTAGGATTTTAGGCTTCACGTCATGCGCTAAGCTCGTCTGCACGACACTTTTGCTGGGTGTATATTTTCACAGCCTCCTTGGACAAGCAGTCAAGTATCTACGCGAATACAAGTCTCAGTACTAACATGTTCACACTGTGGGGGTTATTTTTTAATGCTTTGTAAGTTACGTAAACCTATACGATTCTTAAACTAAAATGGCACATCACATTTCTTCTTATTTAATTAACAATAAAATTTAACGTACAGTACATTACATACAAGCTGAAACATAAAACACATGTATGTGCTTTTGAAAATTGTAAAAGCTAGTAACCTTAATTATCAAGTTTTAAAAATGACTAGTATAAATTACTCATATCCTAACATTTAAAATGCCCTTCACCTGGATGCACAAAATGAGTTAATGATAGTGTGGTATCATAAACATGGGATTATTTCCTGTATTTGATAATCATTTAGTGCAAGGCTGCTTGTCTGATGCTTGGGTGTTCACGCTCCTGTGAACCTGAAACACACTGGAGTTGAAGACAAACCTTCAAGTAACTGTAGTCTCAAGTTAATTTGATTTGACTGGTGTGAAGCTTTAAAATGTACATGTTATAAAAAGCAACTTGGTGGCACAAGCATATACTGTATAGTAGGTTAAGGTATAGAAAATTCTTTAAGAGCTTTTGAATTGGGTGTTTTCCAATTTAATTTGGCTCCAGTTATGAGGAAGCAATGAACGTGTTATCTGTATTAGCATCCCAAAGTGCCACAGTACATAATTTGCAGCCAGGGCTATAAAAGTCTTTTACTTGATACCAGCTTTCTCTAATCACTTAGGCAACACTTTGATTCCTCAGCCCCAAGCATTTGCTGTGCTGCCAGATTACAGATGACACTGATTATTATAATAGGCAACTGATTGCTTATCATTTAAAAAAAACCATTTAGGTCTGTTTAATTGCTCCAGGAAAGGTAGGGAATACTGCTGTGAGATAACACAGTTCATTGTTTTCTGTGGTGCCACTAACATGTTTTAGTTGTCCGTAATTGTACTTTTATTTTTTTTAGAGTGTATTATTAATTTTTATAAAATTGTGTGACTCTCTTAATGCTAGATCCTTAATTGGTTGATGTTACTGTGTGTAATAAAACTGGACCACAGAACAGCTTTTGCCATCAGCAGATGATAAAGCCACATTGACAACGGCCTAAATGGTGTTCTGGTGTACTAACCTATGAGTCCTCTCCACAACCAGCTTGCTAAACACCCTCAGCAGCTCATTGGTCTTTTAAAAAGCTGCTATTATCTAATTAGGAGAAATGTAGTTTTTCTGCAGTGCTCCGTAGAGTATCGCTAATCTGAATCAGTTGGCACCAGACAGTAGTGATTTGTTGATAACCTGTACTGTGCTAAAAATGCCTTGTCTAGTTTTTTCATCAAATATCAGGAATAACCCTTTGAAAAATATTGCAGAGAGCTATACGTATTTTACACCCTTATCAAAGAACTACGATATTGCATTTTTTTTTTCTCGAGCATGCATTTCATTATTTGGAATTATAAATCAGTTTGGATTAGTGCAGGTCAGCGGTACTGTAGTTCTTTATTGGCTGCTCACTGTACTGTAGCAGAAATCATATGTGAAGGTTTTATATTAGTTCAAGCTGTATAGCCTGACAGCCTGCAAAGAGTCACCTCCTGCACTGTGCATGATTGATTTTGTTTTTTACATTACAATTAATAAAGATGAATTAACCAGTACAATCAAAATATATCAGAGAGAGAGGGTCCCCTGTAGTTCAACTAATAAATGCACTGCGTGTATGCAGGGTTTCACTTCTTAGTCTTCTAGTGCACGGACGGTACTATTACCTGTTTTATGATCGCTTTTACAATTCTCATAAAAGAGAAAACAATAGCATACAAAATCAGGAATTGTAACTTACAAACAGAACTGTAGAAAACATGTCTGAAATAAATGAACCCTATTAAGTGTAGGCCTAATTAAAGTAATCCTTAGCAAGTCTTTGGTGAAGTGACCAGTACAGTACCAAATTTGATTAATTCTAAACAAAAGGGAAACCCTTCGCTGAGAACATACAATATAAATAAATGTACGGTAGGCTACAGGGTTTCCTGAAAAATACAGTCAATGCCTTTAGCTTTTCAAATTACAGTTTGTTTGTTTTTTTCAGGGAAAGTTTCATAAGGCCTTGGCTGGATAGCCAGCTAGCCTTACACTAATGAGATGGAAGCTATCTTTAGCGTAAATAAGCTCAAGCAGACAGCGGAAAATTCCATATCTTGATAATTTTTAGATCTCTGGTGCTGAATCACATGCATGTGGTAAGAAAAAGAACAAAGGGCTAAGGGACCCAGTTTTACTATGACACTGCTGGAAAAGAAACAGGCTCTGCTAGCAGTTCAAGACTGTAGCCAGATTAAAAAAAAACAAAAAAAACACATCATAAATATTGTTTCATTTCCCCATTATATTGTATACTGTTTTTTTTTTTTGATTGGCAGTATAGTTTTAAATAGTGCTATTCACACGGGTGACTAGAATTAGGATTTCATTGGCATTTGGTTGGTCTCCTTTGTGTACTGTAATATTTTTAGCAATGGTTCAGAATATTTAGATCATGCAGGGCTTCTTGACAAACACAAATATATTATACATTATTAAAAAAAAAAGGTATTGCATTAAAAAACAACCTTGATATGTGAAAGTGTCTGGATCACTAAGATTCACAAGAACAGGAGGCATATTCAACGTGTTAGCAAGGGACAAGTATACCTTTAACTGATTAAAACTGTAGCAGCCTAATACATTCTGTTATTAGAAGAACGGCTGCAGTCTTTGATTGTCTTTGATTGTCTTTGATTGCAAGCGCAGCGTACATTGTCGAAGCTGATTTGAAGGTCTTTGTACTGTTCTTGGTCCTTTCCTTGTGGATTTTGAGAAAAGGCAAATATATTCCAAGCATGCAATACGGGGAGAGCTTGATATGCAAAAAGCTAATTTGCTCCAATCTGCCTTGTATCCTCTGTGCTTTCATCTCGCCATCCATAATTAATACAATCAGTCAATGTGTTTCTGGACTGCACAAGTGAATGGTTGAGTAAGAAAGTCTTTTTATTGCTTTACAGTGTGTACATTGGTTAAGGAATGAACATTTTGACATTTTATTCAGTTGTAGTTGATTTTATATTTTAATACAAGTCTGTATCATATACCAGATAATAACACCAACTTCATATTTTGTTAAACTGGATCTACTGGGAATTTGAAACCACAGAAATAAAAAGTGAGTGTCATGAAATCCGTTATTGATTAGTTCCTTTCTTTTTATAAAAGGCAGATATTTTTTTTAGCACAAAACAAATGAACAGTCCACTACTGGGGAAAAAAAAGTACATTCTGCAAATGTTTGAGGAAGTCAATAAAATCATTGCTTTTAAAGTCACCGCTGATATGTACAATTATACACAATATGAGCAGTGATTCTGCGTACATTTTCCTTTCTGCTCATTTTCCATTAAAAAAAAAAATACAAGGATAACAATATTACTGCAATAGTATATATTCTAGATTTCTATAGATAGTTGTGTTTGAGGTGGAGTTCAGATCGTGGTTTTGTCATTCTGGCAATGAAGGCAAAAAAAAAAAAATCTTGTCAGTTCACTTTGTGATCGCTGAAGGTTTTTAATCAGATTTTGGTGTTAATTTTTAGGTATAGAGTATATTTTAAGATATTAGCCATGTGTAGGGCTGTATTTCTTAGGGGTAAAAATGGCTTCTTTGACGTCATTTCACAGTCTAAAAATAGGTATTTCAAGATATTTCCTGATTAAACATAATATTTGTTAAAGCAGAAAAAAATAGCATTGTCACATCTGCCACTCGTGAAGGTGAAGAGGCCATGGTTAACTCAGAAAATAACTGTCAATGTTAAATAACTAATTTCAATTGGGCTATAACATAATGGTATCCTATCTCTCTAATTATCTAATTTAACTTGTTTTGGAAAATAGTTGATTTTTTGTTAAATAAGAAATCTTTATGTTTGATTGTGGCAAAGTGGCTGTTGATTATTAACAGGTGCAGAGGTGATGCAGTGCAGAAATTAAACTGTAACAATCACTCTGCACAACTGAACAGAATGGAAAAGGGTATTTTATTTTTGTAATCCAGGTCTGACGACCAAATAATAAACTCTGGGTATATGCAGCGATGTGTAAAACACAGAGGACAGTAACAGGGGAATTGCAGCCCTAAACAATAAACACGGGTATCTGTCCCACAATATACAAATGCGGTCACCAGTCCTGGGTGCACGCTATAGTGCTCACGGTGGGCGATACAGTTTATAGAGTGACAGTGGTGTAGTGCTGTCCCAGGTTTAATGCTGGCCATTAGCGACAGCGCCGGAACGTGCAAGCCGTCTATAAAACACAAGTAACAATTAAAGACAAGATGAATAAACAAATACTCACAATATTTTTACAGGTTACTGCACGGGTCCTTCCAAGTTATATCTTGTAACCAAAATGAAGGAAAAGATTAACGATTCTCCGGCCCCTTTATGCTATCACGCATGACCCCTTGGTAAGCGATTGCAGCTGTCTTTATTGCCTGCAGCTGCTACCTTGTTTACCTTCCAGGTCAATACGTTCCTGCAACGTAGTCTGGTCGCCTTCCAGGCTGACTGACTTCCCAACCCTGGAAAAGAACTGTCAGGCCAGCCCGTCCAAAGACTTTCCCTTTCGATACTTAGTATCCTCACTGGTCGGGAGGGAGATTTCCAACCAGAACTCATTATATTTCTGTCACATTGATAAAAAAAAAAAAAAAAATGATACGTTGTACGTTTCTGCTTTAACTTTCTGCTTTAACTGAACATTTGAATGGACATTTTGTATACAAAAATAGAAACTATAAACTATTTTAAAAATACACTGGAAAATGATTTGGCAAAATGTATTCTCGTTGTCAGGGTCAGTTACTCACCAGACAACAGCTTGCAAACTGTTCAGTGATCAGTTTAGTGATCAGTACCCTTTCACACAACGCATGACTTTTCAATCAAAATGCTTCTATTCATGTTTTCTTTTATAGTGTATATCCGATACCATGAGTTATTGTTGCACTGTGCTTTCATGAAATGGCCCTCCCAAACCCTCACTCTCCCCATTTGCAGCTGCATGAAGAGAGACATTTCAGCTGACGAGATTGATGCAGTATGAAAACCTGCTGTTACAGATCCTGTTGTTGAAGTGGTTAACCCTTTGTTGGAAACATCAGCAAAAGAACGAGTCTATTGCTTATCTGGGACATGCTGCAATGTGATTTGTCAAAATCGTAATTGCAGGTTTATTTATTGGTTGCAAATTTTTCCATCCATTGTCCCACATGCTGAAACCCAAGCATTATAGAAAAGCTACATTCTTCCCAGATGCAGACGTTCTACATTCTTCCCAGATGGAGAAAAAATATCTAGTGTTGCTTTTTCAAGAGACAGAACTCCGTCTAGTGTTCTACAAATCACGCTGTACAGTACTCAACTAGCACGTTCTGAATTAATATTTAGATTGTATTATATCCTCATTTAAAAGGAAAGAGATAACAAAGAGATATCTGATAACAAATAAAGAACAAGATTAATAATTAAAGCTAGATGCTTCCTGGAGCTTGTGCTATTTGTGTAATTTTAGCTATCTGGGTCCTTTGCCAATCCAGTAACTTCTTAATAGCAATTAAACTCTATTTGTAATGAAGGTTAGGATTACCAAAACTATCACCCCCCCATTCACTGGGTCTCTTCTGTTTTAGATCTTTAACACTGTCTGTTTTATCTTTAACACTGTCTTGCTCTGTTCCCTAATTTTAGTGTTTCTATACTGAAGATCTCTTTAGCAGCACAAAAACTCTTTAGAAAAATCCTATTAATTGTACAAGTACGCCACATTAACCATATTTTACACCCTACTCCACAACAAAATGCTAATTTGTATTTTGATTTCAGTCATGGATTTCTGTGCTTTGCAATAATGCAGTATGCAGTATGCATGTATATGTACATAATTGTAGCTGTACTGTATGTGAAAATGCATTCATGTAACTGTAACAAACACAAACATGGAAGTTAAAATGATATCAGCAAATCTTATTTGTAGATTGCGTGCCATACAGCTACATGATAGCACCCTCGTCATCATGATATTTTATTTTTTGTTTTGTTTTTGTTTCTTGCAGCGGTATGAATGCCTTGTCCATATGACCAGGTTACTGTCCTTCAGCCAAACAGGTTGGAGACAGTAATACAGCACGTTTATTTCACTATCGTTTAGGGGTGTTTGCTTGATCTCGTGAACCTTGTGTACAATATTATGATTTTCTTGGGAAGTATGATAAAAGATCATATGAAAAAACAAGAGTAGCACATATGCATAGCAGCAGCACAGCTTGCAGCTCATAAAGTACCTGGCCTATTTTTCTTTAGCCTGTCTGTCTGCAACGTGGTGGTTTGACAAATATAGATTAGTTGGACTAATTTGAGATTACGGGTAGTTGCTTTAAATACAGGAAAACAAACAAGCTAATGTGTAGTGGTCATGTACCATAATATATAATTTGAGCTTGCTTTTTGATGATGTGATGTCAATCACTTATAACTGCAAGTTAAAAAATAACTGTAAGAAAAGGGCTGGCTCATCTTTTGTGGTTCTTCTGTTTTTAACTTTATGCTGTTTTCTTTGCAGTTGTGAATGCTGCACTTATCGTTGTATGACTGTGAATGCTACTAATGGTTGTAAGACTGCGAATGCTATGCTTGCAACAGGTTCTCCAAGGGACTAATTCTGGCTTTATGCATGTAAACCGTGGAACACATTCCTCCACGCAATGCAGTGCACCAGATTGTCGACTTCCACAGTTGCTTTGAAATGCTTTGAAGTGCATGTGAAATAACGCACAGGTAATTGGATCGTTAGCCAGCCTAACTTTTGAAAAGTCTGCACGTTTTTAGAAGTGCTGTGCTTGCAAACCACACACATGTATACGTGGAGATCCCAAGCCGAAATACAACCTCATCGCGATCGGGTTGACCCCGTTGGCTTGGGGTTAATTGACAGTTTTAGAAATAATTTTCCTGTTCAGCTTGGGGTTGTCTTGTGGGTGACCCCATCGCAAAGCAGAAAATTCTTGAAGCTGATCTGAAGAAGATCTCATACCAGAAGAAGATCTGATCATTCTTTCATGTCAAATGTGCTAAACGAACCTACTTTGAAAATAATAATAAAAAATGTAAAAAAAAAAAAAAAAAAAAAAAAACCATTTATGAGGTAATAAATACATTGCAGACCTACACTTTAAAAAAATTCTCAAACCACCCAAAACATTTATTTATTTATTTATTTATTTATTATTTCAGAAGTACAAAAGTGTTCTAAGTAATGTGTAGTTGTTAATCAATATTGCAACAAGCATAATATCAAGGAACATTCCAAAATTCTAAATATGCACTAAAAAAGAAACAGTGCTAAAACAGAATGGCATGTGATACAAGCGCCTGCAAACAAAACAGTCGATGCATGAGTGCTGGGATGAACATGGATTTTTTAGTGTTTGAATATTTAATCAAACCTTGAAATATATATATTTTTATTTTGAATTGGCTGAGAAAACAATAGTTATTGGGACCATATTACAGTAAAGAAGGCGAATGCGTAGTTTGCTTCTGATATAATTTAGGCATTGGTTTTCATTTTTTTTTCACGATTTTTTCATTAAACCCGAGGAGAAAGCTGAGGGCATACTGTGTAATGATATCAAAATATTATCATTTTCCACTAAGATTAATTGAAAAAGTTTTAATGCACACTGTTTTTATTTATTTATTTATTTATCTATTTGTTTGTTTATTCGCTGACTAAATTGCCACTAGCAACCATCCAAAATGAATTACTAAATAATTTACAGTATAGCACAGGTTAGTGGAAATTCAGTGATGGAAACAAAAATGTACAGAGCTGTACTGTACATGTTGTCATAGCAACAATGTTGGATTAGAACCTTTTTTCTATAGTGACACAGGCACGCAATGCAAACATACTGTCTGGTATGTGCTGCATCTTGCAGTTTGACAAAAACGTTTTTGTCAAAATCGCTGCCAGAGAAACTTAATTATTATTATTTTTTTAGGTAGAATGAGATTGTGAGTTCTATTAGCACTGTTGCTGCTACCCATGGTAAAAAAGAATCTAACAGCAAACAACTGCAGTATATAATAAAATTGCATAATTTATCTCAATACAGTATTACGTAGAAGTCATAATCTGTAAAATGCACTTTTACACCTCCCTCTCATTTGCAACTGAATTATGGGAAATAAAAGTGGAGGGAAGATAGTGGATTTTTATTTAGTGTGTTTGGGGAGAGGAAATAGAAAATTTAGGGTTATCATAAAATGCATTGCTCTTGAGATGCAGTGTATGCTCTTGTATCGCTACAGTTATGCAGTAGGTGTATCGTTGCATTGGCCTTTGTTCACTTTTGTTGAACTGTTAAAACACAATGAGACCAATTTATCTCCCTTTATTGCAAGAAAAAGCAGGGCGTCTGCCCCGTTTTATTATAGTCCATGTGCTGTTGGGAGTATTTATTTACCTTCTGGTTCTCAATGCAATGAGCACCCTTCATCCCTATTGGTTTTGCCTGGTTACACAAGAACAGCAGGTAGACGTATAGTATTTGGTGAAAACTAGATTTTTATTATTCCCATACAGCTAATACTTTCAGCCAATACAAAAATAAAATCATGAACGGAGAGCATCTTTGAAAAAAAACTGAATAAAAAACAAAATGTAAGACTTTAAAAATAAAAGCATATTAGGAGTTGTACATGGATATATTAATAACAATGGCTGTTTGGTGATGCCCCAAAAATACATTTTCTATTAATAAAATGTGTGAACAACAAAGTTGTTTGTGAACACGTTCGCACAACGCAATTGCAAATTGAAAACACTCCAGAGTTGTGTAGTACTGTGAGGGTAGCGTCATGGCCCAGGATGCGATCGGCCGGGAGAGAGACTCAGCACACAGGAAGCTGCAGTTTAAGAGAAATTGCATACTTTATTTACAAACAAGAAACAAACACGAAACAAACACATTAACAAACAAAACGGCACAAAATCCAAAACAAAAGGTTTGACAAAACTCATGAAACGTACCAAACAGCACAGCACAGAACACAGAACGTCAAACAGCCCTCAGTCTCCACCTATCACCATCAACTCCTTTCTAATTAACATCCATCAGAACCTATTTTATACACCCGTGGCTGGAGCCTAATTAAGCATGTAATCACTTTGTCTCCAGCCACATTCCCACGTGTTTTGACAAGGAGAAATTTAACTCCCTCCCTGCCAACCCAATATTCCCCACACCAACACATGCACCTGTGCACGAGCAAGGCTTTCACCCTGCCACACTGCCACAACTGCATAACGTAGCCTTGCAGATAAATACAAAGGACACACAGTTGGCAAAGCTACCATGAAATAGCAATATAATCAGAATATATTAAAAAATAATTGAAGCTTTTATCTCATTCACAAGTAACACTGTCAGCAGCATTGAATTAAGGTCATCATTTAAATGCAAAGCAGTTCTCACCGAGAGTGACTTCCTGTTAATTTGGTCTACATCTACGCAAGTGTCTCACGCTTACGTTTGCCTATTTGTATAATCTGAGTGCAAAACTACTGTCACTGGTAAATCATTGATATTTACCTTACATTCTTTTACATTTTTATTAATAGTGAGCAATAAACTAATTCATAACATTCTTATTACTGTATTTTGTATGTCTTCTTATACAAGCTTATAAGAGCTTAACTTGAGAAATGCGATTAAGGCATTTATAATAGGCAATAAAAAGGCAAAGGCCTGAGTGAACACTTGCTTGTTTTAGATTAATGGTCAGCAAGTACAACTGATGGTATTTTTTAAAATCACCACCCCCTGTCGTGTTTCAAAGGCTTTGGCAATACCTTCCACTGGTCATCATGCACCACTGTTGACCACAGGGTTATTAATGTTTTTTTTTTGTTTTTTTTAACTCATGTCTTGTTTTTTTCCTGTTAGGCAATTGGCAGGGAAACAGTAAAACAACTCCTTATTTTAAAGATCCTTTAGAATTGAAAAAAAAAAAAAAACTCAGTCCTGTTCCCCAAAACAGATACTGTAATAATAGAAGCCCTACAGGTCTATCTATATGTAGTAGTAGTAAAATGGCAATACTTTGTTACAATTCAGAAATATTATGATACAAGAATCCATACTTTGTAATTAAAATAATTCTGCTTGTATATTGTAATGCTTCAACTGCAAAACCAGTTTTATGAGACTAGATCCAGTACCAGAATTGTATAAAAAAAGAATTGCAATTGTATAGAAACGCCTTCTAGCTAAGTTTAGTAAGAAACATTTCTTGCTAATGCAGTACACTGCTAGAGATTTAGTTCTTCCTGAATCCTCATGCCTACACTATATACTCACACTCACCTGCTATGAATGATAGCCCTCCTCTTTGGAAATCAGTTGGACGAGATGCCAAGGAAGAACTAAAAGCTTGCTGTCTGAATCAAAGGCCACTGAATGCAAGACTTCTATTTTTGTCTAAACCACGATGAGAGACCAGTTCATTTGATCTGAGAGAAAATAGTCAGATTATTTTTGGATCGCGGGGCAAGTGAAAATTGAGACCTAGAATTTGCAACTCCTAATTGTTAAAGAGTAGATTGTCGTAATAAACTAAAACCTATTTTACAGTAAAGTGAAATAAAGTCACCTATATATTTTACTAGGGGTGTGTTGAAACTCATATCTTCCGACTAATTACCTTTAATAAATTTGAAGTTGTTTGTGAATAAAATGTGTCAACTACTCAACACAAAACAATGTGGTCCCTTTGTTTCAATTATTAACCATCAATCAATAATAGTCTGACAGTACTATTTAATCTAGAACCTGTTAGTTAAATTTTATAAGTGATTATTTGTCTTGCCTTTATCTTTTTGATAGGAAATATTATTTTCTTTCACTTTCTGTAGTTTCCTTAGAAATGCGTCATCTCTGCAGTGAATTGTGGGACTGTATTTGTAGGCAAGGTGTTGTCTCTGATTAAACCTGACAAAGAAGTACATATCCCACAGCAGTAGCTTGAGTGAGGTTAATGAAAGTCACTTTTACATGACGAATCAGTTGCGTTTGCTAGTTTTGCAGCATATTTTCATTGTCAGTTTACTGCCCCGGCAGAAAACAATCAATATGAAAAATTGGAACTTGATTGTACTCTAAAGGTGAGGGAAGGGCAGCTTTTCTTTTTTTGAAGTCAACGCATTAATAAATAGACCTGTTTTGATTGATTTAATACTGACAAATACTTCTTAAAGGTAATTACTTACAAAATATGAGTATTAGCGTGACACTGCTATATTTTACCATAGCAAGATATTGTAAATATTTTCTGTTAGATATTTCCATTGCAAATCTCTATTAAACTGAGTGTTTCCAGGGGAAGGAATTGCCTGGGCACATCCCTAGTGGTAATGGTTTTACCGGCCTATATAATACATTTCTTGTCTCTTGGTTCCAGGACAATGGGGACGATGCCCACCAGATTCCTCCCTCCCCGGTGGTCCACGTGCGGGGGTTGTGCGAGTCTGTGGTCGAGGCAGACCTGGTTGAAGCTCTGGAGAAGTTTGGGACGATATGGTGCGGCTTAGCTTGTGGCTATCATCTTAGCTAGCCAAATTTTTTTTGTTATTTGGTGTCAGACCTGCTTATGTCAACTGCTCAAGGGATCAGCTAAAAAAGACACCCAGGAAATCACGAGAGTGATCCTTGCAACAAGTCCCTTTCTCGCCGAGAACCACACTATTATAATGAAATATACAGTTCAACCTTCATTCATGACAAATTCATAGGGTTTTTTTTTTGTGTTTTTCACATTACACTGTTTGTCACGCAGGCTGATTCCAAGTCTAACTTGTCCATATTTTAATTGTGACACTGATGTATGTTTTCTGTTGTATCTTGCTATCTGTCTCCTCGCTTTTTTATTATAACAATGGTCTGCTGTTATTACAACCACAGCAAACTGCCTGATGTAAAAATTAAAATTTTCCCACATTTTACCATTAATGTAGTATTTGGTTGCATTATGAAAACACCATCTGCCTTCCATTTAAATCTTGGTCTGTTGTGAAAGATCATTTTCTATACCTACAAGAGGAAAGACAGTTGTGTTGTTTCCTGCAGCATCTCTGATATAGCTGTTGTAAGCGGAAATATAGGTACTTTTTTGTAAAATAAAAATGTTAATGTAAAAAAAACAATATATTTCTGCATTAATTTAGGACATTTTTTAAAAATCTTTTTACACGTCATATTGCAACACATTATTTTTGTTCCATCTGTTTTAATGCAGGGTTTATTGCCTCAGGGCAACATCATGCTGTGTCCATAGCTGTTTTGTGCCCTCTAGTTGCAATAATGTTTACATACAGATGCAGTTCCTGAGTAAAGCATATGGAATCTCAGCTCATCATGAGGAAAAAAAGTCATCTGATCTTTGTATTTTGCTTTTCCAGCAGGGCAGGGCTGACATTATCTGTGCCTTACAGTGTGTGGATTTTGCTTGTTTGGATTATCATCCCATCAGCAATCGTAATGTTGCTTGAGTGACACGTTAGTTTGGCATTTAATGCAGCACACCTGGAATGATTTCATATTTACAAACCCAACCTGATAACTAACCTTTTTAAAAAAATAAATAAATAAAAGGTCAAAAACAAAACACTGTTGTATTACAGAACTGGTGCGTTCAGCAGCTCAGGACGTTATCTCTCTTATCAATTCCACTTAGCTGATTAGAATGCTAACTTGTCATTCCCTTTTACTTTTCCAGCTACGTGATGATGATGCCTTTTAAGAGGCAGGCTCTGGTGGAGTTTGAAGGTGTTGAAAGTGCTAACAAGTGCGTGGCGTGCGGTGCCAGTGAAGCTGTCTACATAGCTGGGCAGCAAGCTTTCTTTAATTATTCTACCAGTAAAAGGATCACGCGGCCAACCAACTCAGACAACCCCAACAGTGGGAATAAGGTCTTATTGTTGTCCATTCAGAATCCTCTTTACCCCATAACAACGGTAAGAATGCTGCCTGTTATTTGCAATCTAATGAAGCCATTTGGCACACAGCTGACTGCCTTGAAGTTGTGCCAATGAATGAAAAAAACCCTTGAAGCGAGTGCACTTTGAGTGCAGGGGGCAGAATATATTTCTGATGGAATTTAAATTCAATACTCACGAACGGAAACCATCGGACTCTGATGGCACATCACGTTACAGCTTAAATTTCCATCCCACACTGTACTTGGATGAGACCTTGACCTGTGCTGTAAATTGCTTCATTTTTGTGTGACAGGCTGCTTTTAAGTTTTGATGGTGTGTTGACAAATGTGAGATGTTCACACCTACCTTATTGTGCAGGCTAACAAAGCTTGGAATAAAAACATGACATTTTAAATGTTAGAATAAAGATAAGTGCTTCAAATGTTAAAACATTCTACCATTGTATCTGTGCTGTATATAAAAAAAAGAATCGGTAGCTTCTAAGCAAAAAATGTGCTTTGTTTTTTTTTCCAGTTTCTCTAACATCGATGCAAGCACAATGTATTTTGCTTCTGATTTTTACAGTTTTATTTTCAAATTACACAAAAAGCACAGTTTATTGGTACTTTACTTCTTTGCAGTATTTGATAGTTTACATTAATCTCACCAGACATTTCTGTTACAGAACTCTATGGTATTTGTATTTATTTACAACTAGTGAATGTGGTGGTGTTTTTTTTAATTTTATTTCTTATTTTAGTGATTTTATCTTATTTTTACAGGATGTTTTATACACTGTCTGCAACCCGACTGGAAATGTCCTCCGCATTGTAATATTCAAGAGGAATGGCATACAAGCCATGGTGGAATATCCTTTTAGACCCACTAGAGTATTAACTGGGGATGCGTAGTTTTCCATTGTAGCTAAAGAGATAGATAAAGACATTTCTATGAGCTGTCACTGATTACACAGTTGATCAGAAAGGGACTAAACTGCCTCTTCTTTCTTCTTCCAGTCCATTGCAACTCACTCGGTGTTGGGAGTGCCTTAGATGTTCAGTAAAAGCACAACAAGGGGGAGGGGTATCTCTTGAAATATGCACATCACCGCATTTATCTCTTGGCTGAACAACTGAACATGTAGCTTTTGAAATAAATATATGCAAGAAAGGGCTTCTAACAAACATATGTTTTGCTTGTTGGTATAAATACATATTAATAAACCTTCTTGCCAGCATTGTCATGTAAATTATGCATTGTTTGTTTTATAAGTAGATTATTTTGATCGTGACCAGAAGAGCTTTTTAGTTTTTGTTAGAAAATGATCCCTTATGGTAAAAAACCATGATAAACTATACTATTTTTGAAGAGCTGGGTGCAATGTACAGTACCTACCAAGTGAGAGTGAGTGGAGCTACGTGGTAAATGCAATAGACTGGGAGTCAGAAGATAACCTTTCAACCACTATCTGACGCTGTGACCTTGTGCAAGTCAGTCATGCCTTCTGCCAAGCTCTAAAATAGGAAGCAAATGAAAGCACATTTTAGTATTTTAATATCTGGTCATAGATTTGCCACAGTCGTTGTAAAGTTAACTCAATGCGCTTCGTAGCTTTTAAATAACATATCTCCTGATGTTTTACTGACCTGAACTAATGCTTAAAAAACAGGTTTGGAAGAAGAAAAAAAAGTGCTGGCCTTGCAACTAATTCATCTCTGTCATGGATGCAGTAAATCTCTGTGGCTCAAGAGATTTGATTTAGTTTAGGAAAGTGTCTGTTAAAATATGCCTTTTTTTGGCTCCCTACTGGCTAAAAAAATAAATATTTTAGACAAAAGCTAAATATTTACAGTATATTAATTGATAGTTGCCTACGCTCATTATAGAAAACAATCATTTGATCTTTGTCTCAGTTCAGTACTACAGTTAATTTATGAATTCTGCTTGAAACTACAGCAGGGTAGGTAACCTGGCTTTGAAATGACCTAGTTTCATGTACAAGCATCAAAGTGTTAGCAAAAAAGTCCCCCCCCCCCCTTTAAATAATAATCTACAGTTTAGGGAAAAAAGGTAATATTGGTGATATACTGATCCTTAACTTGTACATACATTCGAATCTGTTCAAAGTGCTCA
Organism: Polyodon spathula; assembly: GCF_017654505.1. Classification (NCBI taxonomy): domain Eukaryota; kingdom Metazoa; phylum Chordata; class Actinopteri; order Acipenseriformes; family Polyodontidae; genus Polyodon; species Polyodon spathula. Next base: position 14,367,255 of record NC_054539.1, on the reverse strand, counting down.
GAAAGCCAAAGCTGCCCTCAATGGAGCTGATATCTACGCTGGGTGCTGCACGCTGAAAATTGAATACGCAAGGGTAATGACTTTCTGCACGTCGAGTTTTATACAGTTTTTCACTGAACAGACATACATTGTTGTTTTTCTCTTTCACCAATAGCCAACCCGTCTTAACGTGATAAGAAACGATAATGATAGTTGGGACTACACTAAACCGTATTTGGTTAGACGAGGTAAGGTTATTTTAATGTACTGTACATATGTCTTTGTTTTACTGTTCTCTGTATGTGTCTGTTTTAAGGTAAAAATGAGCTCAGCAGTTCACATGAGGTCAGAAAAAGGATGTAATGTATCTATATTTTAGTGAAATTCTTCATATTTGATATGTTGCTATTCCTGACAGAGGGACAAGGGGAGAAAGGGATAATGGGAAGAGAAATTAAAATCTTTTTTGTATTTTTACAAATACCTGCATATATTTATGATCCATACGGTTTAAGAGGACTTTCACTAAAATATGTGTACTTTCACTTTTAAATCTTTTTATTTTTATAATTGCTGCCCTGTCATTTAATACTCATACTGAGTGCATTCAAGTATTTTTCACATGGCGCAGTAATTTTTATTTAAAAAAAGTGTGAGTAGATGTTGGTAAAGAGATGTTAATGCACAAGGGGTTTGATGAAATGCTGGTAAATTTAGAAATGTAACAGTAATATGAAGAGAAAAAAAAAGTGCAAATGTTGCTGGCCACCAGTGGTGTAGACTGAGATTGTGAAGCTGTACTGTGACTGTAGTGCCCCCTACTGTTTGTTTTGACAATACCGGACTAAAGTGAAGGTGGAACTCAAACATGCAGACAAGCCAACAGCACATAAGACTTTCTATTTCTCCAAGCAACACTCAATTCCCAAGTAAAAGAGAAACTGAAATAGGACTGATTGAATAAACACAAGTTTAAGAGCCTACCTACCGACCTGCACGCTGCTTCACTGTGGAAAGGACTTTTCCGAGTAGGGGGGGTCAGTGGTGGACACAAAGAGGACGACAGCCAGGCAGACTCTGCACCTCATCATGCATGCGTGTGTGAAAGTCCTCAGACTTGCCACTCATCTTGAATACACGCACCACCTCAGCACGTCTCACAAGGAAGGACTCCCTGTGCGTGGATCAATACCCCATATAGCCTTTTTTGTGTATATTCATTTATTTGATTGAAAAATTTCAGGGGGGCATTTGTCATGCCAGAAAATTAGATTGTCACCAAATCATCTGTGACATTTCTAATAAAAAGTACTGCATTTAAAATGACCTTAAAGACTAACATTTCCTCTTTTCTATATTGGATAGATTTTACTAATTTATAATTATAAACTCACTAACTACCAAATACAGAGCTCTTTTATTTCACAGTAACAACTAGCGCATGTACAATAGATCAGCTTTATCTATTAAATGTGAATTAACTTCATTTGTGAACGATCCATTTTTAAAGAACAAGGGAATACTGTTCTCTGTTGTTACTGTACGACAATGAGTATATTCAAAGGCTTCTGAAATGAGTGCTCTTACTTTTACCAGTGTTATGGTGACCCTTGTATTCAAATATATTTCCTGATGCAAACAATTGATGGTTTGGTGATCTTTTTTAAAGCTGCAATATCTCTTTGCTTTTCCACACTACTGATTTAGTGCTGTAGCTATCCTTTAAATAACAAGAACAAGAAAGGATGTTACAGCTTTAACCCAGGCATGCCTTTACAGTTACACATAAAATGAGACTTGTCAGGCATGCCAGGGATGACTGACATTATGTGGTTTTATTCTGTATTAGTTTTGTTATTGTTCACTTTCCAGATTGACCACTTAGTGGAAAATAGCCAAGACTGTGCATGTCAAATGTCATATAGAGAAGTCTGTATCCTCTTTGGTTGTTAAGAAACTAAAATAGAAAATGGTATTTTGGATATTAGGATATTTATCTGAACCCAGTGTTAATGATGTGACGCAGAATTGAATGAACAGTTGTTGCCTCGTTTCCCTAGAAGAGTCCTTCTTGCAGTCATGCAGGACGCATGCTGCTGCATGCTCCATTTTATTCCAGGAATTCTTATTTTGCATTGATTTCAGTACTTCACTATATAATTGCACAATCAAAATAATTGTGCCAGCACAGAATGGAGATGCTGTTAAATGCCTATTGGTACAAGGATGTGCGTGCTTCTTTATATCTGGCAAATAGACAACCCTGTAGTGTTTCTTCCAAGTAACATTACTTTGGCGTACCCAAGGTTGTAAGTAAAATAAACTAACAGAAATGTCATCAGAAAGCATTGCTCTTCTTTCAATTCTGTCCCTTCTCTTCTGTGGTTGATGCTTAGGCTGTTACAAGTTGTATCCACTGAACTGTGTATGTACTGACTGTAAAACCATGTAACACAGGTTGATGTTATTCGCTTGTGCTGAAACCCCTCTTGCAAGTTTAAAGAAGGCCTCATTGAAACTGTTGCTGTTGACGCTAGTGGTAAAAACGCAGGTACTGTTTTTCCCAATTGTGCACAAGAGCTTTCTAAAGAATGTAATCTGAACTATGTACAGTTTTTTTTTGTTTTTTCTGAAGGTATATACCTCTGTTTTGGTTTACAGTTGTGTTCTGTACTATGTGTCTGTATTGTAGCTGCAGTATATGTGCACATATATATATATATATATATATATATATATATATTATATATATATATATATATATATATATATATATATATTTCTTTGCTATCCTGTACTAGTGCTTGCTGCAACCTTCACTTGTGAGTTTCCTGAATTATTATGTAAACATGGATTTTCCATAAATCATTTTTTTTTGCTAACAATAGCCGTTATACTGTATGTTGGTCATTTAGATGACATTATATTTACCGTTGCTTGTTCATATTTGTAGTCTGAATTGTTAGCTGGCTTGTCTGTAGGAGATGCCATTGAAGCGCAACCTACCAACATTTCTTTATAGGTCAACAGTGCCTTCATGTTTCTCTAGCCATTTCCTTTCATTCCTTTCATTTCATTTTGAGACATAATGAAAAAGAAAAACATCTACCGGAAGCCATAATAGCAGTACAGCATGTCATGTTAGATTTAGAAATGTCACATTTTTCAATTGTTGTCAGTTTTTTTGTTACCTATATGGAAAACTACAAAGAGGTATGTAATTCAATAAGTTAACGTAGCAATTATTCAGCAGGTTTCATTTGACTTTATGAAGCATAATTTGGCCATAGCTGTAGAATTGGAGACCATGGTCTGATGTGTGACCTGGCTAAGATTTTGGTCAAGCAGTCTTTTTTTTGTGTTGTTTACAGTCTGTGGGTCTGTGAGTCTACAACTGTTTTAGCATTTAGCTGTAACACTTTTACGTATAATGTAATAATTGTAAATAATGTTATCAATGTTTCAGATAGGGGGAAGGGAAGGCAGCGGCAAGCCATCCTAGGAGAGCACCCATCTTCCTATGGTGACAATGGGTATGGTGAGTTTCACACAAGCTCACACCTCTACCCCTGCTGTTTCTAACATGCAATACAACTGCCTCTGGGAGCACTTCATGTGCCACATCCCACGTGTTCCCTTTTATAGTACCAGGACTGTTTAAACATGTAAGTCACTACAATATACACCTTACTCCATCAATAATAGACATGTTCCTCCATGAAATTCAAAATGAGAGTTTATCAGGCGGACAATCAATAATATGTACACAATAGTGTCAAATAAGAAATGTCAATGAATCGCTTAATAAAAATTGTATATGTGGTATTTAAAACTAGATGTCATGAGACGAGGTGTTCGTATCATGTTATGGTATATTAATTACTGATTTCCAGTATGTGTTCTCATGATACATGTAAGTGCAATGTAACTGTGACAGACAGAGCAACACCTTCCATATATATGTAATAAAGTAAAGTGTAAAATACATACATAAAGACAAGATACCTGTCTTGAGGAATTTTATGCCCTGCACAGGATAATAACAGCAGATATGGCTACTTATGACAAGATAAACGTAAAAGGGGAGAGTTTGGTTCGATTTAGTGACCTGATGTGTGCACCTCAATCACACAGTACAACCCAGATTATTTTAAGAAACTTCATTTTATCAGAATGTTTCTTCCTTTTGTTTTTTGTTTTTTTAAGGTTCTCACTGCCCCCTGCTGCCTTTACCGAGTAACAATCGGTATAAAATGGGCTCTCATGACATCCCGGAGGTGGTTACTTACCCACTCCCCCAAACCTCCTCCTACATGGGCCACGGGGCGGCCTCCTCCAGCTCCGTTGCCATGGTGAGCGGGCTGCATGCCAAGAGAATGAACTGCACTAGAATCTTCAACCTCTTCTGTTTGTATGGGAACATTGAGAAGGTGAGTGGACACGCTGTTTAGTTTTCTGTTTTCTGTCATTCAGGTTGTTTTTTTTTTGCCAGATTGTTTTTTAAACAAAGGAACTATAGTAGGGCAGATCGCTATGCATTTCAGCAAACTTTAGTTTGAAATTAGGGTTCCTTTCCAAAATAGTTGAAACTAAAAGGAAATAAAATTTGATAGAGGAATTATTATATATATATATATATATATATATATATATATATATATATATATATATATATATATATATATATATATATATATATACACACACACTCTATCCTTGGTCAAAACAGGTCACACGGGGTTGTGAATATTATAGCATATGCCCATGTGTTGAAAGGGGTGACTCATTTGTAGATATCGATACGCTACTAGAATTTAAATAAAAACAAAACGGTAGCCATATTTAAATTTATATTAAGAAACAAGACTAACCACATTTGATATATTAAAGCAGACGAGGTGTGTCTGGAACACATTTTCTCATTACACTTACTACAAATCTTCATTTGGGCATTCTTCTCTTAAAAAGAAAATGGAAATGACCAGTATAAAACAAATTAAAAGCAATAGCCTGAGACGATTAACAAACCTAAAATATAAATGTTTGAGTTGTTTATTTCTGGTTTGGTAACTTTATTATCGTAGGTGTTTTTTTTACCTTACTAAAAAAAAACAAAAAAAAAAAACAGCTAATGACGATTTGGAGTAAAGAGCTTTGAGAACTTGTTAAGTATTTGTTAGGTGGAACATTTCGACAGTAACAGCTCTGATTCCAGGTCAAGTTTATGAAAAGTGTGCCCGGTACAGCACTCGTGGAAATGGGTGACGAATATGCTGTGGACCGAGCCATCACGCATCTCAACAGCATCAAGGTGTTTGCAAAGAGACTCAATGTCTGGTGAGAGTCTGATTCTGCAATATGCACAGATCATGCTTCAGATTGCAGGTTTATTTTTATATGCAAGCTGTCTTGTCTTAAAAGCAACACAAAGAGCTGTTCAGTTCAATATGCTCATTACAAAAAAAAAAAAAAAACGTTGTGGATTAGTTGATAGTGCAGAGTCTCTTGGTTTGGAAGTTCACAAAATCAAATCTTGGTGGATTTTTTCTGGTATTTTAAAAGTTTAGATGCATAGAAAAATAACACATTAAACCACCTGTTTGTGTCCAACTCCTCTATAGGGTCACCATGCAAACATATATCACTGCTCAGAGAGCACCAAGTAAAGAGTAGTTACACTGCTAATGTGCCATTGTGGTTTATTTCATTAAATGATGTCATAAGTAACAGGGTTGGATTTGGAATCCTATTTATATGGTGCACTTTGTTATCGTGATTTGTGTGTTAATTAATCTGTAGTCCCCTGTGATTCAGATAAAACCAGAAATTGATTAAATATGGCATTTTGCATAAAGATAATAACAATGTCTAAACCTATTTCTGGTAAATGTTAGTTTTCAAGATTATGTGTTTTTTTGGCTATAACAAGAGATAATAAAACAATTTAATGACTAAAGTCTGTTTTTTTTTTGTCATGCTGCTAGAGGAGAGCATGTTCAAATTTTCTTTGGTGATGTGCTTCGTAATCACTCTGTTTCTAGGTTTATGTAGGATTTCTGTTTGTTTTTCAAAGTGTGTCGAAGCAGCATGCAGTTATACCAAGCCAGGTGTTTGAACTGGAGGACGGGACAAGTAGTTACAAGGACTTTGCAATGACCAGGAACAATCGATTTACCAGTGCTGGTCAAGCTTCCAAGAACATCATCCAGCCCCCCTCGTGCGTCCTGCACTTCTACAACGTGCCCCCGTGTGTCACAGAGGAGGAGCTGCAGCAGGTGCGGCGTCACGGGAAGGTTTTTTGGGTGCACCTCCATGTCCATTGGTGCTAATGACATTTACCCGACATACAAAGTTATGCAAAAGTTATGCAACATAAGAGGACAGTGTAGCCTTGAGAGCTGCCAGACTTATTTCTATGTGTTTGTATTGCTAAATAGCACCCTGCCCCCCCCTGTTTTCTTTTTCCTTGAGGTTCCAGAAGAAAACTGTTCTTTGGCCAAAGAGCTTTTGAATTTCGAAACATTTGATTATTCAATTGAGTGATAAAATGGCCTAGCATCCGGCCATCTCTTTTTCTGGATCATGCGTACAGTAACTGTTGGGAATCTTTCACCCAGTGTACAGATTTCTATAAATGTTTAACTAACTGTTTTTGTTTTGTTCCCAGCTGTGTACAACACATGAAGTACCTGAGTTTATAAAGTACAAGGTGTTTGATGCCAAACGTAAGTACAATTTTTATTATTATTATTATTATTATTATTATTATTATTATTATTATTTACACTGTAAGGATAAATCTTCTCTCATTTTTTTTAGCTTCTTCCAAAACTATATCAGGGCTGTTAGAATTTGAAACGAAGACACATGCGGTGGAGGTCCTAACGGTACTGAATCATTACCAGATCAGAATACCAAGTAAGTGCCTTACCCTACATGAAGACATGTCCCATGTTGTTACTGGTGTCTTACAGTGGTTCTAGGAAGGTTTTGCTTCAATAGATATGTTAATAACAAATTGGCGTGCAATTTGCATTTTGTCATATCTGGTCAGTAATGAGATGTAGTTAGTTGTGGATCTAAACCACTGCCTATCTTTATATCACTGCTGTCTGTCTCCCCCAGGCTGATTTATTGACTCCCTTATTAACCTCACAAAATACAAAAGACATCAATCAGAAAGAGGTCTGTTAGCAGGTTTACAGCATAGGGCTGTGGTTTTATATTTTTAAAATATTAAAATTGCAAACAATGGGGTTTAGAGCTTAACATATTTAAAATGTAAATAGTAAAGCCTAACAACTTACAAAATATTGTTAAACTGTAAATTCATTAAAAAACGGAATGTTAATGTTCTGTACAGAATGTTAATGTTCTGTATTATAAGGCCAAAGTACATGGCTGGAATGCAACCCACAGGCTTGTTCTTTAGATGCCTGTGGTAAGGACAGCGTCACTGGCAAGGCTTATTACTCCCAGGAAGCAGAAACAGAGAGAAGCAGCAGGGTACATGCTAATGCACACTTTATTAAACGCATACAAACACTAAACAAAACACATTAACAAATAAAAAGGCAGAAGGGCCAAAAGAAAAGGTCTGTACAAAAACTCACGGACACGGACATAAACACAGCACAGCAACATGGACCTCCATCTCTATCAGCAACATTAATTCTAACATTAACACCTGTGATCACCCTTCTTATACACCTGTGGCTAGATCCTAATTAATTATTGATCATTTATTCAATTTACAGCTTCAGCCACATTCCTACGTGTTTTGACAGAGGAATTTAACCCCTCCCTGCCAACCAAATATTCCTCACACATACATCCACCCATGGACCAGTCTGGCTTTCACCCTGCCACCCTGCCACAGTACCCCTTGCCGTGCATCTGCGTATCCTTTTAAAAACAAAAAACCTAATGAGTTCTAATTTGTAACCAAGTTTATTATCTCTACTGTGGAACAAAAAAGGACTGGATTGTCTGACTACCATCTGTTGGATTAACCCTTCACCCTATAGCAGCAGTTTAAAGTTGCATAATTGTCAGAAGGCATTTCCACAGGCTTGCTTTTTCAGAGCCAAGACAAATATCTTCCGAGAAGCGCAATGCCTCAAAAGCAGAGAGATTTGCAAGTGTAAAATCTTTGTGTAAGCATTTGGCTTAAAATCTATTTGGCTACACCGTACTTGTTTAACACCAAGGGCAAATGTGTAAAATGCTAAGGAGGATACTATCTGAGTGGTTTTAACAGTGTTTCATAGATCTGATTGAACAGACCCCATTTTCATGTTTTTGTTTTTCTAGGTAGAAATAACACAGAAAATCAATAAGCATTGTTTATGGAGACACATTTTTATGTTTGTATTGTGGGTGTTTGTGTTATTTAAAGGGAAACTAGTGCAAATGAATATATAACCATTTCAACAGAAAACATGTTAACTAAAGCTTTTGACGGATTTTCAGCCTCTCTTAGAGCAGTTTATCGTAGAAAAACCATTAAAACAAATGAACATTGAATGTACTGGAGCTCTCTTCCGTCGCACTTTGTGTGTGTCATGTCGTTGGCTCGCTCTATAGTCACACACAGGATTCTATTGAGCGGATGTCTCGTTCCTATATTATGTAGCCATTGTTTTGTTCTGGACGCCCTGTGTTGGTTTAAAGGCTTATGCACACAAAAATACTTTTTGTTTCTGTTTTTCCTTTTGTTGTCTTTGCACCTGAACGCTTTGCACTCCGATATAATTCACCCTGCCGGCGTTCACTGGTGTGGGTAGCTGTCAACGATATGACATAACAGCATCGCCAGAAACGATCCAATATGGCGGCAGCCTGCATTTCCAGCTGAGCCGGAAAGCTCACACAAAAATTGAAATACTGGCCCAACTCTTGACTTTTTAACAAAATTGGAGCAACGAAACACATTTGTTATGTATACAGAGCATTTAGAGAGCCTTGTTATTTTGAGCACAGTTCCCCTTTAAGCCTGCAGTAATTCCCTCCTGTCGTCTTGCCTCAGGAACCACTGGTCTGTTCTGCATAGCTGAAATACTTATTTTTCAAAGGATATTGCTGTGAGACCACAGAAGTCTAGTATAACATGAAGCCCTTTGAGTCACGATACAAAACTGAAAAATAAAATACAAATTGATGAAAAGAATAAGAACTACTAACGATAAAATGTACAGTCAGAGAAACAATTGTAGTTTAATTTTAAAATGTGACATTTTGAGTTAGTCAGTGACACAAAACAGAACCAGTAAGTCTGAGTTGAGCTTAACAAATTAATTGAAGGAGAAGAGAAATTGCATTAGGTATGCCCTGCACCTGCAAAGGTGAGTTCTCTCTTTTGTTAAAGGTGCTAAATCTTGCAGAAATTTAAACCTGAATTAAGTTACATTTCTGGACTGCTTTCAAGTACTGTACAGTGCCTTTCTTTAAATGCATCACCACTGCACAAGTGTAATTGTGCTATAATGGAGGGCTATACATATGCACTCGTTGCTTGGGTGAGAGTACTGTGTGTGGTGTGCGTAGTGGTCATTTTACTCTGAAAATGCCTGTGAATTAAATCTTTGTACACTTTCAGATTTAAACATTTGCAATTGCTTTTGACTTTGCAGACGGCTCCAATCCGTACACCTTGAAACTCTGTTTCTCTACATCTTCTCATCTATAAGACAAGGCGAGGGTCCACCCACAGCAGGAGAAGCTTGTAGGAACTACTGCTGGAGAGCCAGCGGCCACTCTGGCCGTTGAATGGGAAGAGATGAGATGAAGTTGCCTTTTCTTACCTTCATTCACATTTAAAGGAGGATGATGAGAAAATTCCAAAAGAAGTGCAAAACTCTGAAGATGATATTCTCTTTTTAAAAAGACCTCTTGTTGTATAATCTGGGGCACAACAGCATTAGGAATGTTGAGGGAGAACTGCCACCAGTTTTATAGAAGTGACCTTGTCGGTTAAGTCAGATCAAGCGTTTTTTTAAGAGGACATTGTTGCTGTTGTATGGTTTAGCTATTATCATTTCCTAGAGGACAACATTGAAGTGATTCTCAGATGTCCGTTTAAATTGATGTCTTTGATCTATAATCAGCACTATTAGAACATTTTAAATCTTCATTTTAAAAAATGGTTGCCTAAATCCCAGACTTAAGCTTGCACTTAAAAGAACAACTCATTTATAAGTGTTAACAATTAGGCTGCTTTGTAATGTACAGATGTGTATAATATTGGTAGTGGTGGGGGGGTTATTCTCAATCTAATTTAAAGCTTGGTGTCTAAAAAAAAAGTAATATAACTAGTTTTGTTAAAAACAGGTAATTTGAGACTTGAGACTGTATTTGTACAATGTTTACACAAGTTCTTGGTTTGCGTAGTTCTCAGTGTTTTGACGGCACTGTTTCAATGTTTTTATTTGTCATGTCGCCATGTATGAAGCTTTCACCGTGAGCATGGAGATCATTAAAAACATTTGCCAGGCAATTTAGGCTTCTTTATTTTTTTGTATCTATGTCACACATTTGTGGCTTTTTAATGTCACGCATCACACAGAAGTTGGGAAAATGTTGTGCATCAGAAATGTTCAGACTGTCCTTGAAACGCCAAGTAGTTTGAGGGATAAAATGAACTGTGCTTTTGCATCATCAAATGGATCATTAAGAGTAGTACTGATCTCCAACAAAATTAAACTTGGTATCAGTTTAGCAGTTTGCTTTGCTGAAGGGCTCCGTGCTGTTTCTACTGGTAGCACTAAAGTAGTTTCTCCCTAAAGCCACAGGGTTAAGTGCTTCTACAGAACTACACTATGTGAGGTCTGAAAGACTTTTATACCATATTGTATCATAAAAGCTATTCATAGTATGTAACTTAAAATTTTATATAGGTGTTTATAATAGATGTTTTCTAGTTGTTACACATCAGGTAAGATACAATGTTGTTTAATGACTAACTGCTTTAGCTTTGAAGTTTAGTCAACACAAATTAACCCAGAGAGGTCAACCCTATGATCTAACCATATGAAATTTCTTTGTGAACACTGGGCCTGGTAACCTGGTAACTATTCTGTATACACAGTCCCGACTGGCTGTAGTTTCATCGGGAGAGAATTTTCCAGACTGAGGTCACTTAGGTACCCTTTTGGTGTCTAGAGATTATAAATTTTTTTGGAGAAGAACATTCAGCATTTCAAGATTGGGGTCAGCTGTAGAGTAGAATAAGAAAGTTGATTCATTAACTATGAAAAATCAACAGCCGGCTTTTGGAGTAACAGCCGCTTTAGAGGAAAACAATAAGAGTTCTTCAGAGGTAATTATGCCAATGGGGCTGAAACCTGAGGACAGGTTAGGACTGATGCCCTTTACTGACAAGTAATCTTCAATGGGAAACCCTAGAAACAATCAGGTGATCCCAGAGGGCTGTGTGCCAGCAGCGCTCCCCTGGAAACACAGCGATGACATCAACAGGAAGGCAGCTGGAACTGTGGGGGCCATCCCCATCATGACCACACCATTGGCTGTCATCTGCTTGCTGCTCAACGTCCTTATGCCAGGAACAGGTAATGAAACATGCAGACATATTTTTACAATGTAACTGTGGATTTAAGTTTAATTTTGAAATAGACATAATAATAAACATTTTGACGAATATCTGATTTAAGCTTATCTTTCCGTATTGGATCCATCCTCACTATAAATGTCTCATTGGCTCCGATTAGCGTTAGTACCATGGTCACTGAATATTTTTCTATTTCAATTTTTTTTTTAATTTGTGAGCAGCATTACAGATATTGGGGGAACATTCATCTGTTCTTTTCTTTTTTTGTAATTAGGTTTTCTTTGTAATTGATCTGTATTTTTAACATGACCGTATGTGCTTCTGTGGTTCCCCAGGACCTCCTTTTAAATGAGTTGTGAGACTCAATATAGATTTTTTTCTGGTAAAATAATTAAAGCTTGAAATAGGTCGTTGTCTCACTTCCATTATCTATAAAAAGACATATCGAGTTGCTAGTAGGGACCAAGGTTAATTCAGCTTCCACTTGCAGCCAGGATTCAGAGATACTCATTTTGGATACTTTTTCACCCTTCCCTGCCCTCAGGATATGTGCTGCCACAAAAAGGATCCACTGAAATAGCTACCATTTCCAGTAAAGCTGTAGAGCTAGGTTTAATAGACGAAACATCTCAGTCTTTCATGGAAACAATTGTTTACTGTTTAAAAAAAAAAAGTCAAATTGATTAGTATTTGTAGTCATCTTAATGTTTTTTAGTTTTTATTTCAAATGTTACTTTAGTTTTCATATACAGTATTCAATGAAAAGTGGTTTACAATGTTAACAGGCCTTGTGAAAAAGATGTTTCTGGAGAGGACATAATGAGCT